>NW_021835618.1:27500-32500 GCF_006345805.1 Octopus sinensis
CCGCGTTGTATCCTTGAGCAAGACACTTCATTTCATGTTGCTTCAGTCCACTCAGTTGGCAAAAATGAGTAACTCTGTGACGGATCAGCGTCCCATTCAGGTGGGGAACTTATGCACCATAAAAACCGTAAAACCGGGAAATCGGGAAAGCGGTCTTTATGAGTCGGTATCATTCGAGAAAGGGCGGCGAGCTGGCAGAAACGTTAGCACGCTGGGCGAAATGCGTAGCCGTATTTCGTCTGCAGTTACGTTCTGAGTTCAAATTCCGCCGAGGTCAACTTTGCCTTTCACCCTTTCGGGGTCGATAAATTAAGTACCAGTTACGCACTGGGGTCGATGTAATCGACTTAATCCGTTTGTCTGTCCTTGTTTGTCCCCTCTGTGTTTAGCCCCTTGTGGGTAATAAAGAAATAGGTATTTCGTCTGTCGTTACGTTCTGAGTTCAAATTCCACCGAGGTCGACTTTACCTTTCATCCTTTCGGGGTCGATAAATTTAAGTACCAGTTACGCACTGGGGTCGATGTAATCGACTTTATCCGTTTGTCTGTTCTTGTTTGTCCCCTCAGTGTTTAGCCCCTTGTGGGAAGTAAAGAAATAGGTATCATTCGAGAAGGTAAGTTTACCTTTATAATTACCTCTACCAAGCCAGGTGTAAAATGTAAGCTTCATTTCAACCAATGAGAAAGCGAAGCCAGGTATGGAATAATCAAAGTTAAACTGATATGATTTATTTAGTAGAAACATGTCCATAGAAACATGTCCAAGATAGAAACATGTCCATGTGGCGTGTTACGAGTATATACGTGTGAATGTAGTGTTGTTACAAGTATATGTACGTAGATGAAGGTTACAAGAGATATTTACAGGTAACAAAACAATAACAGAAATATAATAATAATAATAATAATAATAATATTAATATAATAATAATAATAATAATAATAACAATAATAATAATAATAATAATAATAATAATAATGATGTTGATGATGATAATAATAATAATAATAATAATAATAATGACAATAATAATAATAATAATAATATAATAATATAATGATATATGATGATGATGATGATGATGATGATTGAAATGATGATGAATGATGAAATAATAATATTAAATAATGATAATAATAATAATAATAATAATAATAATATAATAATAACAACAACAACAACAACAACAACAATGATGATGATGACGACGACGACGACGACGACGATGACGACGATGACGATGACAATAACGACGACAAGGAAGGGGGAGAGGAGGAGGAGAGGAGGAGAGGAGGAGGAGAGGAGGAGGAGGAGATGAGGAGGAGGAGGAGGAGGAAGCCTCATAGGGCAACGATGGGGCAGTCGGTGGCACAAGCAATTAAACACCCGTGCCAGAGTCGCAACAAATTAAGCCTTCACCGCGTCTAGGGGGAGAAATATGTGATGGCCACGGGTGGGAAGCCTCTCATCATAAGGTCAATCTCCTTGATCAAGGCGGCTATAACCTGGAGTCGGCGGGGGGAGGGGGGGTGCGGGAATGGGGGGGAAACTGTGGACTAAAAAACAACAACAACAAGAACAACAACATCTAATGACATAGTGATTAATTAAGGAGTCACATTGTTGCCATGGTAACGTCGGTGGTGACGAACCCAGATGTTTGACTTGGCTGTAACTGGAGACGCCAGCGGAGACTGGTTGACAGGAATCGTAAGTAGATGCCATAAGTTCGAATCTGGAGTGGGGCGATGCCATTGTTAATTTGGATCAGCTGTGGATGAGGCGATTCGTTTCTACACACACACATGCATACACACACATGCATACACACAACACATATACATACAGACGCACAGACAACCACACGCACAAAGGCACACACACGCAAACATGCATACACACATAACCATGTTGAGACACACACACATACATACACACACACATGCATACACACACACAACCACACGCAAACATGCATACACACATAACCATGTTGAGGCACACACACATACATACACACACAGACAGACACACACACACATGCATACACGCATATACATACACACACACACACACACAACCACACGCAAACATGCATACACACATAACCATGTTGAGGCACACACACATACATACGCACACAGACACACACACACATGCATACACACACACACACGTACACACATACATACACACACAGACACACACACTCATGCATACACACATACATACAGACACACACACATACACACACACACATGCATACACGCATATACATACACACACACACACACACAACCACACGCAAACATGCATACACACATAACCATGTTGAGACACACACACATACATACGCACACAGACACACACACACATGCATACACACACACACACGTACACACATACATACACACACAGACACACACACTCATGCATACACACATACATACAGACACACACACATACACACATACATACACACACACACATGCAAACATACACACATACACACTCAAGCACGCACTTGCATATACATACTTACAGAAACGTATATACACGTAAACGCACACATACAAACACAAACACTTGAACACACACACACACACACACACACACACACACACAGACGCACACACACACACACACACACACACATGCACACACATACACAAACACACATTCACACACACATATTCATAAATATACACATATGATCGTACAGATACTCGCAAATACAGCGAAAACGACACACACACACACACACACACACACACACAACACATACACATACACACACATGTTCACAAGCACACACACCACACACATGCACACACATACACAAACACACATTCACACACACATATTCATAAATATACACATATGATCGTACAGATACTCACAAATACAGCGAAAACGACACACACACACACCCCACACACACACACAAGCACATACACATACACCACATGTTCACAAGGCACACACACACACCACACACACACAAACACATACAACATACACCACACTGTTCACAAGCACACACACACACACACACACACACACAAACACATACACATACACACACCTGTTCACAAGCACACACACCCAACACACACACAACCCACACAACACATACACATACACAACACTGTTCACAAGCACACACACACACACACATACACACACACACCACAAACACATACACATACACACACATGTTCACAAGCACACACACCACACACACACACCACACAACTCACACAAACACATACACACACACACACATTTTCACAAGCACACAAACACACAACACACAACACACCAAACACATACACACACACACATGTTCACACACACACACACACACACACACACACACACCATGTTCACACACCACACACACACATGTTCACAAGCACACACACACACACACACACCACACACACACCCACAAAACCATACACATACACACACATGTTCACAAGCACAACACACACACACACACACACACAACACATACACACACATGTTCACAAGCACACACAACACACACAAACACATACACATACACCACATGTTCACACACACACACACACACACACACACACAAAACACATGTTCACACACATACACACACCACACACCACACACACACATACCACAACCACACACACACACACACATTTCACACAACCATACACACACACACCACACACACCCACCCACACAAACACATAACCACACATGTTCACAGCACACACACACACACACACACACACGCGGACACGTATACTTGAAGCGATAAATCAGTTTAAAATATTTTTTAAAAAACACGAGAAAAGAAAACGAACAAAACAACCCATAAAAACAGTTTTTTTTTGTTAAGTGTCACGAGAATATGACAGGGTAGAAGGCGGGGTCCCGTGGGTGAACACCTTGTACCCCGGGGTGTTGAGAAAGTGTCACAGAAATAGGTTTGAGGGCCAATAAACTCAGTAAGTGAGCTGTGAAATAATGATGTGGACGGGTCGAGGGGATAGTGAGAGGGAGAGAAAGATAGATCGATAGATAGATAGATAGAATATAGATAGGGGGAGAGAGAGAGAGAGAGAAAGAGGTAGAGAGAGAGAGAGAGGAGGATATAGAGAGATAGATAGATAGATAGATAGATAGATAGATAGATAGATAGATAGAGAGAGAGATAGAGAGATAATAGATAGATAGATAGATAGAATAGAGAAGAGAGATATAGATGATAGATAGCTAGATAGATAGATAGATAGATAGATAGATAGATAGATAGAGAAGAGAGAGAGAGAGAGATAGAGAGATAGATAGATAGATAGAAGATAGATAGATAGAGAGAGAGAGAGATAGATAGATAGACAGACAGACAGATAGAGAGAGAGAGAGAAGTGGTAGAAAGGGAGAGTAAACAGGAGAGTCAGTGAGTAGAAGGGTGAGGAGGGGGATGTATTCAAACGGGTGGAAGAAAGAGAAGAGAGAGAGAGAGAGAGACAGTAAAAGATATCATTTGAAAACCGTAATTCTAATTATCTCTTAGGCAGCCATATTTGATACCCCCATCAACCATCAACGCCCCCCACCACCGCCGTCGTCATCATCATCGCCGTTACCATCACAATAGCCATCACTACCACCGCTACTGTCACCACGGCCACCACCACCACCACCATCACAACCGCCACTAAGTCACCGCTCTCACGCCACGCTAGGGGGCGGTGCTGTAAACGATATCAGAAGATTGACACAGGTTGCAATTGTTCCGCTGCTGCTGCTGCTACTACTACTACTACTACTACTACCTACTACTACTACCACCACCATCAAGATGGTTAATTTAGTTGGAGTGATGTCAACACATAATTATTTGTTGATTTCTAATGTCCAACACACACACCACACACACACACACACACACACACACATATATATATATTATATATATACGCCATGATAGATCGTTAGCTCCTACGCG
>NW_021835619.1:0-7500 GCF_006345805.1 Octopus sinensis
ATAGAAGGGTAGATAGGCAGAAAAAATAGAAAAGGGCGGGGGAAGAAAAATCGATTATAGAAGTTTTTATAAAGATTTTTTTTTCTTTCTATTTCATCCATTTATCGATCCCCCTCCCCCACCAAGAAAAAAAAAGAAAGAAAAAATCTAGAAATAGATGAAAGGCAAAGTTGAACTCGTCCAGATTCGAACTCGTACCGGAAAGAACACCACAATACGTTTATATCCGATCATCTAACGACTCTGCTAATTCGCCAGGATTGATCAGGACGTTGACATCCTTTTCTAAGTAGGGCACTGGCTACATTCTTAATCCCTACTGCTACGTTGCGGAAATGAAACCGAAAGCCGCTCTTCTTGTACGTGAACTTAGAAGTCTCAAAGTGATGCGACTAAAGGCGGAAAAGAAAAACAAGGGGGTGGGGCAGACAGGTGTCCATCTGAACCATCAATAATAACGGTTATAAATTTTGAAATAAACTAGTAGAAGGGGCTAAGGAAAGTCAATTCTATCGACTCTTATACTTGGCGAGCTGGCAGAACCGTCAGCACGCCGGGCGAAATGCTTAGCGGTATTTCGTCTGCCGTTACGTTCTCAGTTCGAATTCCGCCGAGGTCGACTTTGCGTTTCATCCTTTCGGGGTCGATAAATTAAGTACCAGTTACGCACTGGGGTCGATATAATCGACTTCTTAATCCGTTTGTCTGTCCTTGTTTGTCCCCTCTGTGTTTAGCCCCTTGTGGGTAATAAAGAAGCATATGCTTGCCTCGTACTTTTATTATCGACCCTGAAGGATTAAAGGCAGAGATGAGCCCGGCGGAATTTCAACGTAAATTGCGCGAACATAAATACGGACGAAACACTACTAGGCATTTTTGTCCGGCGTCCAAACGATTCGGTCAGCTCTCTGCCTTTAAACCATATAACAACAACAATAGGCGCAAGAGTGGTTGTGGGGTAAGTAGCTTGCTTACCAACCACATAGGTCCGGGTTCAGTCCCACCGCGTGACACCTTGGGTAAGAGTCTTCCATTATTGTTTCGGGCCGACCAAAGCCTTGTGAGTGGATTTGGTAGACATATATGTATGTGTGTGTATGTTTGTCCCCTCCCCACAACATCGCTTGACAACATTTGCTGGTGTGTTTACGTCCCCCGTAACTTAGCGGTTCGGCAAAAGAGACCGATAGAATAATAAGTACTATGCTTACAAAGAAGAAGTCCTGTGGTCGATTTGCTCGACTACAGGCGGTGCTCCAGCATGGTCACAGTCAAATGACTGAAAGAGCAAAATAATAATAATAATAATAATAATGGCCACAGATTTTCATAAATAAATACGACTCCTCTATGAGTGGCATGTCAGGTGTGGAGAGGCACTTACTCTATAGAGAGAGAGAGAGAGAGAGAGAGAGAGAGAGAGAGAGAGAGAGAGTGCGTGTGTTGAAAAAATGCTATGTGGCAATAAAATGCTTCGGTTGATCTACTCCTCAACGCAAACAAGCCATTTTTTGGCCTATCAATAAATGAACCCTTCTCTATTTTCTAGGTCCCAGAACCCTGAAAATCGAAAATAAACGTCAATTGGTCTTATCAGTACCAGAAAAGTGATTTTCTAGCGGTTGATGAAATAAGAAGGGGTCAGTTCGTGATGTCAACACACATTCACTCGCACATCGAACATAAATAACGATGAAGCGAGTGGGGCGGACGGTGGTGGCGTCATTTCAATCTGTGGTCTGTCTCTAAGACAGGATGGAGATATATATTTACGCGCTGTGTGTGTACGGGCACAGAACAAAGAGAAAGAAAGAGAGAGTGCTTGCTTTTCTTTTCTACAAAATTGATGTAAAATTATCGCTTTTTTTTCCATTCATCAGAATTTGCTTCGGATCTTTTCGGTTTGAACGGCAGTTTTTCTAGCGGTGTCATATGAAATTGTCACCCATAATTATAACCCTAGAATCGATCTATTGAATTTCAATCTCTTTTAGGGTTAGGGTGGGTTAGGGTTAGGGGTGAGGGAAGGGTATCTTTTTTCTTCAGAAATGTGAATAAACCCAATCTGTTTCTTAAATAGAGGGACATATTCATACGGCATAGAATGCTTTTTACCTCAATAGACGTCAGTGATTGGCTGAAATTGCAGAAATTGAAGAAAAAAAACAACAAATATCTCAGAAAGGATATGGAATTTCCTCAATAAAGCCAAGAGAAAAAGATGTTTTATAAACACATTCTACCAGTATACAAAGTTTAAAATTTTTTAGTTACCTAGAAATTATGATAAAAACTGCCGTTCAAACCGAAAAGATCCGCAAACTTGTTTAAGAACACAGTTTTAAATTAAATAAACTTGTAAAAATTTATGACACCCTACCTGATAAGAGTCGAGGCCTTCGTGAAAGTGTGTTATTGAGGCGTTTTTCCCTAATTCCTCTGTGGTTTTGTGTGTTGGCATTAAGTAAGGTCTTTAGAAGCCAGTATCCGATGTAGCGTCAGTCACGTATGTATGTTTCTGAAAGAAAAGGAAGTAAAGAAAAATTAACATTTTTTTGTAAAAGTCAGCCATTTATGTCGCAAGACAAAACCCATATATGACAGTAAACCCAACAGAAGGACATATTGAAAAATACTGAATTTTGTCTTCGTATGTTCTTTCAACATCTGCAGTACGTTTTATCGACTGGGGTTTTACAATCACATCTATTGTAAAAATAATATCAACAACAAGAAAAATAATTCTTTCTACTACAGACACACGGTGCGACATTTTGAGGGAAGGGGACAAGACGACTGAATCACCGTCAGTTCTAAAATGGCGCTTTATTCTATCGATTCGAAAAGGATCAATGATAGCATCAATCGCAACGGAATTCGAACTCGGAACGTAATAACGGACAAAATGCTGCTAAACGCTAACAACCAACAATGGCTGTTTCAAATTTTGGCACAAGGCCAGCAGTTTCTGGAGGAAAGAGAAAGTCAACTTCATCAATCCCAAAGCACAACTGGTACCTATTGATAAACATGAAAGGCAAAGTCGACTACGGCGGGATTTGAACTCAGAACGTAAAGATGGAGGAAATGCCGCTAAGCATTTCGTCCGGTGCACTAACGATTCTGCCAGCACACCACCTTAACAACAACAACTGCCACAAGGGCTGCAATTTTGGGAGAGTAAATGAATCGAGCATATCGACCCCAGTGCATAACTGGTACTTATTTTAATCGACCCCACAAGGAGCTAAACATAGAGGGGACAAACAAAGACAGACACACAGATTTAAGTCGATTATATCGACGCCAGTGCGCAACTAGTACTTAATTTATCGACCTCGAAAGGATGAAAGGCAAAGTAGACCTCGCCGGAATTTGAACTCAGAACGTAACGGCAGGCGAAATACCGCTAGGCATTTCGCCCGGCGTGCCAAATATAACGACGATGATGATGACGAGGCACAAAGCCAAAATTTTTGGGAATCATCGATTACATTTCCTTTCAGTTACTAGACCAATACTTGTAAGTTATCTGTCGCGGAAGGATGAAAGACGAATTTATTTTATTTTATTTATATTTGAAACAGTGTTTCAAATATATAAATGGTACTTAGCGGAAATATCCATTCTTCTAAGAAGGTAAAATAAAAATTAAAAAAAAAAAAAACATCTCTCTTAACATGCAGCGAACTCCATAATTTCCACTAAATAATTGCTCCCTTCTTGTCAGCTCACAACGTACCCCAACGGAGAGCCATCACAGTTAGTTAGGGACTACTTAATTAGATCGACTGAGACCCAGACCAGAAGTTCTCAATAAAGGTCCATATAAGTTTTCCCTAAAAAAAAATAATCTTTTTTAAATGGACAAACCATTGCTAGAAAAGAATATCTCCACACCTTAAATGCTTCAGATCAGAAGTGAATCGGAACAAAAACCTTATCGTAGCAGCAGCAGCAGCAGTAGTAGTAGTAGTAGTAGTAGTAGTAGTAGTAGTAGTAGTAGTAGTAGTAGTACGATAGATCAAATGGGAACTTATGACCCCAGCAATTGTCAAACAGACACAGTAACGTATTAATTACAAACACAGATATAAAAACAAAAAATAGTTTTAAAAAATTATATATCACCGCCGTTTAAGCCGGTAGACTAGTTGGCACGCCGCGTTAAGTGCTTAGCGGCATTTCGTCCGTCGCCACGTTCTGAGTTCAAATTCCGCTGAGGTCGACTTTGCCATTCGTCTTCATCATCACCATTATTATTATTATCATTATCACCATCATCATCATCATTATTATTATAATATTCGCAAGCTTTACGTGCTACTGTTCTTCCATAATACACGTACAAGTGTCAGTATATATATATATATATATATATATATATTATATATATATATATATACACACACATACATACATACATACATACATACACACATATATATATATACATATACACATACATATATACATACATATATATATATACATACACACACACAGAAGTATACATAATATACACATACGCATATATATACGCAGACACACACACACACACACCTACCTACACGCCTTGTTGAGCCTGTCATGTATTCTATCAGTCGAATATTGCTGTTATCCAAAACTACTAATCGTTGAGCATTAAAAAACAAACAAAAGAAAACAAGCAAAAAAAAAAAAAAAACCAGTACACAGGCATGTATCATCTGAGTGTGTGTCTGTATCTGCATGAACACACACACACATGTCCTACTAAATGTCTATACATATATGCATACATATTACAATAAGTCACTGGGTATGCATCTTATTACTTTTTTATATACCATTATTATTATCATTATTATTATTATTATTATTATTATTATTATTATTATCCTAGCTTCTTATACGTCTTATTTAGCTATTTATCCTACGGTACATCATTGTAACAAATCTAGTTTGACAAGCGTTTCATGTTCACTATACAGAAAAACACACATATATACATATCTATTTGAGCATACACAAACACACACAGATATATATATATATGGACACACACACACACACGCACATATATGTGTATGTAGATGCATTATACAAACGAGTTGCTATTAATATTTTCCATTGATGAGCGATTTTCAAAGCGTGTTTGTACCAACTCAATAATTACACACACACACACACACACACACGAACGTTCTGTGCCAATCTCTCTCTCTCTCTCCCTTTCTGCGCTAACTTGCTTCTTACACATGTCAGTATTAACACACACACACACGTGTTTGCCATGTCAATTTACATTAGCGCATAAATGTACAATTTATAATATATCTACTACGTGTTTATAAACACGTTTATATACACATATGAATGCATAACGAATAATTATTAGCAGTACTGGACATAAAATATACATTCAAAACACACACACACACACACACACACACACACACGATTATCAGCATCACCATCATCGTAGTTTCTGAGCTTACACGAATCACAATTCACTGACGTATTTTTTCCCAAGGCTGGGTTGCCCATGCTGTCGCCAACCCTCACCCGTTACAAATTCAGGTATCACCAAAAGGCAAGATGCGTTTTCAACGAAGATTGGAAATACACGAAACCGCTTTATATTACGACGTCACTAAGTTTACAAGTAACACGTGATAACATGACAAGGATAGACACACACACACACACAACACACACACACACATATATATACACTGCATGTATAGAAAAGCTGCAGACGCTCGACCTTTATTCTCTAGAGAAACGACGACGACGTGGTGATCTCATTCTTGCTCACAACATCATAAGCGGAAAGTGTAACCTCTCGAAAGAGCTGTTCTTCACTCCTGCTCCAGAGCGTCGGCTGCGGGATCACTCCGAAAAGCTCTATCTGCGACGATTTCATCTCAATCGAAGGAGAGGGGCTATCTCCGTCCGGGTTGCGGATCCGTGGAATAAGCTGCCGGACGAGATAGTGAAGATGCCGACGACCGCTCGGTTCAAAGTCTCTTTTGACCAGAAATGGCCTGAACTCTTTGCATAATTCTGTACATAATTCTATGTCCCCCTACATGGCCTTGCTTTTTGCTTTTTGAGCCAAAAAATTAACTTAATTAACTTTAACTTACCTATTACACATGTATGACTGTTTAAAATAATGGGAAAAGAATTCCATTCATAAAACGGGGTGTATACATGATTAGGATCTTTTCGGTTTGAACGGCAGTTTTTTCTAGCAGTGTCATATGAAATTGTCACCCATAATTATGACCCTACAATCGATCTATTGCATTTCAATCTGTTTTAGAGTTAGGGTTAGGGGTGGGGGAAGGGTATCTTTTTTTCTTCACAAATGTAAATAAATTTAATCTGCTTCTTAAACGAGGGACGGCACAGAATGCTTTTTTTTTTTACCTCAATGGACGTCATTGATTGGTTGAAATTGCAGAAATTGAAGGGGAAAAAAACACCAAATATCTCAATAAAGCCAAGAAAAAAATATGTTTTATAAACATTCTACCAGTATACGAAGTTTAAAATGTTTTAGTTACCTAGAAATTATGTTAAAAACTGCCGTTCAAACCGAAAAGATCCCAAAATCGATCCAAATGCATGACCGGTATCTTGGCTTTATCGCCGCCCCCACTTGTAGATGAAAAGCATAAAGCAAACTATTGTTTTTTTTTTACCTCAAAGATATGCATACAAAATGGCAGGGGGGGGGGGGGGAACGAACCAAGGACGAAACGCTTTTTGTTCGTAAATGGGTCTGATAAAACCCGATGGCCTGGGCATCAATGCTCGAAGCACTATTCATTCTGCAGTCGGTTGGATCCGGGCTGACCCGGTCCTAAACAACAGCACCGCATAGAATAAGGGGTTCCTGAGAGAATCCACAAAACGCGCTGCCTATTCAGTCATTACAGGCATCTCAACCGCATGGGCATCGAACACACTGGACGCCATCATCATCATAATCACAAGTTTTTGAAGAACTGTGACGCGTAGGTTTACTTCCCAGCAAACATTGAACCTCGTTGCTATGGTTTTCTCTCTTGCCCTACCACCCCACGCCTCTCCTATCCTTTCCATCCACACACACACACACACACACACACACACACACACACACACACACACATATAAATATTCAGACATGTGTCCGTTCTACTTATATGCATGTATTTATTTATACATATATATCTAAACAGGCACACATCCATACACACATAAGCGTGTGTATGTATGTATATCACCGTGACCGACCAGGCTATCAGATGTTGCTACACATCGCTGGTCACAATGCGCTTCACATTGTTTTAGCCTTCAAATGACGCCACCCCTGGCTAAGCGAGCATGCCAACAGAAGAAAGAGTGAGAGAAAGTTGTGGCGAAAGAGTACAGCAGGGATCGCCAACACCCACTGCCGGAGATTCGTGGAGCTTTAGGTGTTTTCGCTCAATAAACACTCACAACGCCCGGTCTGGGAATCGAAAC
>NW_021835619.1:12500-22500 GCF_006345805.1 Octopus sinensis
AGATACTCAAATACCAAAGGTAGAGTAATATGCTTTATTTAAAGCAGCAGAGAAATATAACAACAAAAGCTGTTTTTAACGAAACTGTCCGACGAACGGGAACGTGAAACTCCGAGTAACAGCTTTTGTTATATTTCTGCTGCTTTTAAATAAAGCATATATACATATGTGTGTGTGTGTGTGTGTGTGTGTCTGTGTGTGTGTGTGTATGTATGTATGTATGTATGTAATGTAGTATGTATGTATGTATGTATGTATGTATGTATTGCTATCTCGTTTCAAAGCAGGTTTTAGACATTGAGTTGGAACGTGACTTGGACAACACCATTGATACATACATATACGCACACATATATACAACACACATACGAACATGTATAGACACACACACACACATGCTACAGAAAGATGACAAAGATATCTGGATGAAAATAAAAATAGAAAAAAAAAGAAAAGCACAAAGGAATGTAAAGAAGATTATTAGCCAACAACCAAATATAACAACGTGTGTGTGTGTCTGTGTGTGTGTGTGTGTGTTCAGGCCAGACGTTTGGCTTTATAGAAATTCTTGTGCAGCCCTTATTGTCTTTCACACTTGTTTCCGTGTTACTAATATCAGTACAACTTCATCCACAACCACTAGCACACAATTAATCAGACTCCCCCTAATTAATTTCAATGCAATTATTAAAACTCCGTATAAATTGAAGCAACATTTATCCTTAATAAATAACCACACGCAAGCACACACACACACACATTCCACAGGCGTATAGTGATGTGAAGAACACACACACACACACACATATATATATATATATATATATATATATACTCTTTTACTTGTCTCGGTCATTTGACTGTGGCCATGCTGGAGCACCGCCTTTTGTCGAGCAAATCGCCCCCAGGACTTTATATAAACTGAAGCATTAAAATTAATCAAGCGACATGCTAAGCATGCCCACCTGCTGGAAATAACTATACAAATCAATTTTTAAATAATTACACTAGTTAATAACAAAATTAATAATAACTTCGCAAACTAATTTCTCGTGAATTGTTTACCCCTATAATATATATATATATATATATATATATATATGCACGCGTGACTGGATGCGGTCAAAGCGAGACAATTCGGCTCTATTGTTAAACGCACCGTATCGGATGCTTCCATGGAAATATATACAACAAATGAAATAAGAGAGTACTCAGTCAACTCCACGTTCTCTTTTCTCTCTCTCTCTCTCTCTCTCTACAAGTTCCAGCAAAACACACCGACACACACGAGTCGATAATGTTCAATTTGTTATCACAGATTCCAGCGGAACTTAGTCCTTAACGTTTCGAGTTCAAATTCCTCCGAGGTCGGCTTTGTCTACCATCCATCCTTTCGGGGTCCACGAAACAAAATACCAGTCGAGCAGACTGGGGGACGATCAATGTGACACACCCCACTCAGAACTTCCTGGCCTTGTACCAAAATTTAAACCAGGCTTAACTTCGGTATAAGTACCGGAAGTACCGGATACATTTCAAGAAAGTGTTTTCTTTTTATATATGGGGTGATTAGGGTTAGGGGTGTGAGAAAAGGGTTTGTGTTATCTTCATAAATGTAAACAAAGTCACGTGTGTACCTATACCGAAGGATCGCTTTTAAACCCAATTTTTTTCACAAGGTTTTCTTTTAGGCTATTCTACATCATACGAGGACGTCGCCTACAAATCAAGAGCAAATTTCCCGCCAAAGAGTGCGCGATGAATTCGCGCCAACCCAAGGGTAGGTAACCCATGTTAGTATATACGCTAGTTTACATTTAGTATACAGTTACCGTGTCTGATGACATCAAACTATTATGGACACATTCTTTTCTACGCTTGGTACAATTTCCGAAATGTTTGCGCAAGGGGCCAGTCGATTAGACCGATCCACAACGGAACTGGTACTTACTTTATCGACCCCGAAAGGATGAAAGGCAAAGTCGATCTCGGCGGAATTTGAACTCAGAACGTAACGGCAGACGAAATACTTATTTCTTTACTACCCACAAGGGGCTAAACACAGATAGGACAAACAAGGACAGACAAACGGATTAAGTCGATTATATCGACCCCAGTGCGATGAAAGGCAAAGTCGACCTCGGCGGAGTTTGAACTCAGAACGTAACGGCAGACGAAATACCGCTAAGCATTTCGCCCGGCGTGCTAACGACTCTGCCAGCTCGCCGCCATACTGTTGGCATATTAGACGCACTTTAATTTCAGTCGAGCATATTCAGGAACACAAGTGTTTGGTGCATTCAGACATGTAATAATTAAACCCGTGAAACAGGACATTACAAAACATTGTGAAAGTACTTTAGTTGTAGCGGAAAAGATTAGCGGATAAAGTAAAGGGACTTAGCAGCACAGCTGACTATAAGAGGATCGTTATATTCATAATGTAACTTCCAAATACAAATCTTGAAAATTTCAATAAATACAGGTACTTTTCTTAGTAAACAAAATTTATATATGGACCCACAAATTACAATTTTGGATCTTTTCGGTTTGGCCGGCAGTTTTTAATATAATTTCTAGGTAACTAAAATTTTTTAAACTTCGTATACTGGTAGAATGTGTTTATAAAACATCTTTTTCTATTGGCTTTATTGAGAAAATTCTATAGTTTGTAAGATATTTTTTGTCTTTTTTCCTTCAATTTCTGCAATTTCAACCAATCACTGACGTCCATTGAGGTTAAAAAAAAAAACCTTCTGTGCCGTATGAATATGTCCCTCGTTTAAGAAACAGATTGGGTTTATTTAAATTTGTGAAGAAAAAAAAGATACCCTTCCTCCCACCCCTAACCCTAAAACAGATTGAAATGCAATAGATCGATACTAGGGTCATAATTATGGGCGACAATATCATATGACACCGATAGAAAAAACTACCGTTCAAACCGATAAGATCCTACAAATCTTGAAAATTTCAATAAATACATGTACTTCGCCTAGTAAACAAAATTTATATATGGACCCATAAATTACAATTTTTTACTCCTGGACCACCTTAAAGCTTCTGTGAACATCGGTTGGGAACCCCTGCTTTACAGTGCCGATAAAAAATACTTGGCGGCATTTCTTCTAAATCTCTCCGATGTTAGTTCAAGTCCTCCTGCGGTCGTCCTTGTTTTACTCCCTCACCCCTGGGATCGATAGAATTAGACATTAGTCTAGTAACGAGTTCGATTTAATCGATTTATCTGAATCCCCTCTTCGAAAACACTGGCCCTGAGTCAAACTTTGAAACCATTTGGGGGCAGTGAGCTGCCTCGCCGGACAAAATGCTAAGCGGCGATTATTCCAGTTCTTCATACTCAAACTCTAGGTTGTTATTTAGTATGACATTCCCCCCACGACCACAACACACAATATCTATAATTAGATCTCACATTTTGTGAAGATCACCTGGAATCAACATATACATTCTTGTTGTTATTATTATCATAAATGGACCAATTCTGAGGTTTCACCTGTAATTGAAAAAGGTATTATAAAAGGAGAAAGCCCCCCCCCCCCGACTTTTATGGGGTTTTCCACGTGAGACCTTTTCTTTTTTTTTCGAAGCGTCTCCTCTATTGGGAGTATTGTAAATTGTTGAATTTTTTTCGTTGTTGTAAAGCTTGTTTACACGGACTTTTTTCTTCGAAAAACGGACAAAACCTTTTGTAACCCTTTGTCCTGTTTTGTCCATTTATGTTTTTCAATCATATTTGTCAGCCCTTGTGGCCAATATTATTATTATTATTATTATTATTATTATTATTATTATTATTATTATATCGAAAGCCTTGTAACGAACGCACAAACACAAACAGAATAGGGTACGTATAGTATATATGTTTACTTTCCAATTTTATGAAACAGTACAGTAAGGAGTATATGTATGTGTATGTATACACATAACACATGTGTGCGTGAGCTTCTGCATATACACATGCATACAACTATACGCATTATACGAACATAGATATACGGGCATATAAATAGGCACACTCACACACAAGCATCACTGACATTCCGTCGGTTACGACAACCTATTTCTTTACAACCCACAAGGGGCTAAACACAGAGGGGACAAACAAGGACAGACAAATGGATTAAGTCGATTACATCGACCCCAGTGCGTAACTGGTACTTATTTAATCGACCTCGGCGGAATTTGAACTCAGAACGTAACGACAGACGAAATACCTATTTCTTTTACTATCCACAAGGTGCTAAACACAGAGAGGACAAACAAGGACAGATAAAGGGACTAAGTCGATTATATCGACCCCAGTGCGCAACCGGTACTTTTTTAATCGACCTCGAAAGGATGAAAGGTAAAGTCGACCTCGGCGGAATTTGAACTCAGAACGTAACGGCAGACGAAATACAGCTCAGAATTTCGCCCGACGTGCTAACGATTCTGCCAGTTCGCTGCCTTGTCGGTTACGACAACCGTTCCGGTTGATCCGTTTAAGGACCTGCTCGTGAAATTAACTTGCACTCCACAGACACGCGTCACACATGACGTAGTTCTCGGTGATACTCAGGTGCGGCACAGGTTGTGACAAGGCTGGACCCAGTTAAATTACAGGTACAAATAACTCATTTTTGCCAGCTGAGCTGACTGGAACAAAGTGGGAAAAAAAAAATACTTAGCTGAAGAGCACAAAGCGCCGCCGGGTATGGAACTCACGACCTTAAGATAGTGAATCCAAAACCCTAACCACTTCGCCACTTGTCGCACTTCGCGTGCACATGCACATACGTATATACTCTCTTTTACTCTGTTACTTGTTTCAGTCATTTGACTGCGGCCATGCTGGAGCACCGCCCTTAGTCGAGCAAATCGACCCCGGGACTTATTCTTTGTAAGCCCAGTACTTATTCTATCGGTCTCTTTTACCGAGCCGCTACGTGACGGGGACGTAAACACACCAGCATCGGTTGTCAAGCAATGCTAGGAGGACAAACACCGACACACACACACACACACATATATATATATTTTATATATATATATATTATATATATATATATATATATATATATATATTATATATATATATATATATTATATATATTATAGTGGCGGTTGTGGGGTAAGTAGCTTGCTAACCACCACATGTTCCGGGTTCAGTCCCACTGCGTGGCATCTTCGGCAGTGTCTTCTGCTATAGCCCCGGGCCGACCAATGCCTTGTAAGTGGATTTGGTAGACGGAAACTGAAAGAAACCCGTCGTATATATGTATGCGTGTGTGTGTTTGTCCCCCTAGCATTGCTTGACAATCGATGCTGGTGTGTTTATGTCCTCATTACTTAGCGGTTCGGCAAAAGAGCCCGATAGAATAAGTACAAGGCTTACAAAAGAATAAATCCCGGGGTCGAGTTACTCGATTAAAGGCGGTGCTCCAGCATGGCCACAGTCAAATGACTGAAACAAGTAAAAGAGTATATATATACATATATACGACAGGCTTCTTTCAGTTTCCGTCTACCAAATCCACTCACAAGGCATTGGTCTGCCCGGGGCTATAGCAGAAGACACTTGCCCAAGATGCCACGCAGTGGGACTGAACCCGGAACCATGTGGTTGGTTAGCAAGCTACTTACCACACAGCCACTCCTGCGCCTAACACAAACACAAAATTTTTCTCGATGTGGAATCACAGAAATGAGCGAATGTAGGGTAGTTGTAGAGGCTGGCATTATCAAACGTGTTAGTAGCCGAGGCCATTTTCAGCACCCCACCCACGACAACCACCACAGAATCCATTGAGAATGGTTTTGATGGAGCCAGTGCCATAAGAAAGGATACCTGGCTAAGCTGCCATGCACTGAGCCTGAACTCGGCACCGTGCGCCGTCTGCGTGCTAACAGGGTGACGTCATAACTAAATTGGAATGGTAAGGCATGCCAAGTGGCACAATGTGCCAGGATGCCGCAGCGTGGAAAGTAGAACGGCACGGTTGAATGAAGTGGCAGCAAGTGCAGTATGGAAGCGGAGTGCAAAAGCGTTGTGGTATTCTATGCTATGTGGTCTAATGGTAACGGAATGGTATGCGAAATGGCACAGCCTCCAAAGCGTAGTGGTGGTGGTGGTGGGTGATGTATAAGAGAAGGAGCAGAGAGTGTAAGGCGGAGCGGTGTGCTGTGTGAAGCGGAGTGGCACGGTGTGGTGGTGTGCAGAGAAGAGTGGAGGTGTGGTAGCATGTAAAACGAAACTAGTTAGACACGGTTGACCGGCGACACGGTTGTAGGTTGTTGTACTAAAAAAAGACAAACATGCATACAAGTGTGAACGGAGGTGGCGGCGGTGGTGGCGTTGGGGGAGGGGTGGGTTGCGGTTTATAAAGTCTATCCACACAGGGACCAAACACACACACACACACGTGCACATACTCATGGACATGTATGCAGGTACACAATACATGTACACACATATGCATACATATACACACGCATATGTACATAAGCATAGATATATACATACACGTGTACATATATATATATATATATATACACATACACACACGTCGTGTGCACATATATACATACGCACAGTCGTATATACTACACTCATATATACACACACAAACACATACATACATACACATATATATATTTATACATACATATATATGCACATACATATATATATATATATATGCACATACATACACACACATATATATAGATATATATATGCACATACATACACACACATATATATATATATATGCACATACATACACACACACATATATATATATAAAGATATATATACATATACATATATATACATACATATATACATACGCACACACACACACACATATATATATATAAATATACACCCTCGCACACACACAAAACGTCCAATTACGAGAGTGCGCGTGAATCTAACTACATCCATAAATGCACACACACACACACACACACACGGAACATACCAAATAATGTTGAAATAATTTACAATCAAAGAAATATGTGTGTGTGTGCGTGCGTGTGCGTATATGGATGTATTAGAGTGTGTGCATGTGTGTGTGTGTGTGTGTGTGTGCGTGCGTGGTATACAATTACATCATTACACGCATGCAGTACTTGACCATCATGTGATGGCTTGATTCGATGCCAACGCGAACAATGGCAGCGGGGTGGGGGGGGAAGAGGGGTGCTTAAAATGTATTCATTCACATATATATTTATTTATTTATTTATTTATTTATTTATCTTATTTAAAAGTGAAACTAGGTTCCACTCACTTTTTTTATGAAAAACTAAAACCAGCCTATGGTATTTCTTGTTTTTGTTCTGGTCCACCCCTAATTCACCCTTACCCTCAGCGACCCAGATCGCCATTTTATAGCTCCAGTCTACCCTCACCACAAAACCGGGTGTTATGCAGTCAACATTGTCGACGGGTGCATTCTACATGCACTAAATACTAATATAGTATTAACCACATGTTTCATATAAAATAATGAAAAATTTCTGATTGAATAACCAATATATATATATATATATATATATATATCATAGACGCGCGGACACACAGACACACAATCAGATAATACTAAACGCTGGTTACTTTACACGAGTTTGTGTCGTGGCACCTTGGGCAAGTCTCTTCTACATTAGACTCGGACCGACCAAAGCCTTGTGAGTGGATTTGGTCGACGGAAACTAAAAGAAGCCTGTCGTATATATATATATATATATATATATAGATATATATATATATATATATATATATGTAGAGTGTGTATCTGTTTGTCTCCCCAACATCGCTTAACAACCGATGCTGGTGTGTTTACGTCCCTGTAACTTAGCGGTTCGGCAAAAGAGACCGATAGAATAAGTACTAGGCTTACAAAGAATAAGTCTTTGCTCGACTAAAGGCGGTACTCCAGCATGGCCACAATCAAATAACTGAAACAAGTAAAAGAGTAATGAATACACATAGATAGGCGCAGGAGTAACTTTGTGGTAAGTAGCTTGCTAACCAACCACATGGTTCCGGGTTCAGTCCCACTGCGTGGCACCTTGGGCAAGTGTCTTCTACTATAGCCTCGGCCCGACCTAAGCCTTGTGAGTGGATTTGGTAGACGGAAACTTAAAGAAGCCCGTCGTATATATAATATATATATATATATATATATGCGCGTGTGTGTTTGTGTGTCCCCCCCTAACATTGCTTGACAACCGATGCTGGTGTGTTTATGTCCCCGTTACTTAGCGGTTCGGCGAAAGAGACCGATAGAATAAGTACTGGGCTTACAAAAGAATAAGTCCCGGGGTCGAGTTGCTCGAGTTGCTCCAGCATGGCCGCAGTCAAATGACTGAAACAAGTAAAAGAGTAAAGAGAGATGGATAGATGGATGGATGGGTAACTTCTGATCAACCGATTGCAACATTTTGCAATCATCATTACCATCATTCTAGCTTTCCATGGTTACATAGGTGAGGTCGCCGGTTCTCAACCGGGGTCCACCTAAACTTTGAAGTTCCACTGACCCTTGGAGTTCCTTAAAAGATTTCTCTGTTAAAATTTGTGCAAGAAATTGGTTCTGCTTCTGCAATACGCAAAGGACTTAAACATTAAAAAAAAAAAAAAAAAGAATAGGGATCTTTTTTAAATACATCAAATGACTAAGTTGGCCCACCTGAAATAGATAGGAATAAAAATGGTTGTGAAGTGCTGGATTAGAGGGTATTTGCCGAAGTAGATTTCCACTGGACTTCTTTTCGCTAACGCCCTCTTGCTTCCAAGTAGCAATATATTCCCCATATTCAGAGATTTTCGAAGAATATTGGAAAATGAACGACCCCGCTTGTATAACAGTGACTATCTTTTACAACAATAGCGTAACATCAAGACAAAAGCGGGAAGACACACGTTTAGAGGACTGATTATGACATCTAGGGAGTTACTTTTGTCTAACTCACAGATGTACAACCCTGAGTGCGTCCACTCCTTATATAATTAATACTTCATACATCAGAGACTTACTGTACACCTGTGAGCTTATGCTGTGTCCGTAATTACCTCCCCTTTCCGTTGAGCCTCTCCAAGAATTGTCACATGGTGTTTTTTCTTTTTGTTTTCTTTCACTAAATTTCAAGAATGGATCAATGAATTATGACAGGTACACGACACATGCATCAACGCACACAAACACACACAGATACATAGATAGTCACGTACCCGGTATACATTTATATAGTCCTAACACATTCTGCATCTAGACACACAACCATGTCCATATAATACTATATATATATATATATATATATATAAGGGATATTAGCCAGACGTGTGTGTATATATTCATACATATGTACAGAATATATGTGTGTGTGTATCACACACACACACACACACACACACACACACATATATATATATATATATATATATATATATATATATATACTGCCGCCCCAAATGTACTTTTATATATCAGCAGAAACATGCATGTACTTGTAGCATATACATTATCGAATATACACCACATTTATACTGGATATGAAAGTACAGTATAGAGAAATAGATAAATATAATATACATGTATGTATGTATCTGTGTGTGTGTATGTATATAGATAGATAGATAGACATACATATATACATATATGTATGGGTGTATAGATAGACAGATAGAGATTATATATCTATACAGGTACATTATATATATATATAATATACACACATATATACACACACATGTATATATATATTATATATTCTATACACATGCATAGACACACACACGTTATATGCACTCATGCAGATGTATATAATATATATATATATACACATGTGTATTTTTTTCTTGTCAGATTATATATAGTTCTACACTTATGCATATTACACACACACACAACATGTGATTTAAACAATGCAAGTATTCACGCGCACATGCATACACGGTAATTGCGTGTGTATATATGTATGGAACTTAATA
>NW_021835619.1:25000-39919 GCF_006345805.1 Octopus sinensis
TGATAACCATACTAATAAATACACACGCACGCACACACATATACGCACGTGAGCACGTGCGCACACACACACACACATGCGTTATTGTGATATCACTGATACAAACACCTATTCACATTGAACAATATACTCACGCATAAACACACATATGCACACACTTTGAATAATAACCGTATGAGCCTTGCGGTGTTGAGCGCCGAGCCACAAGTTACCGGGTTCAAACTGAGCCAAAGGGTGTGGATCCTTTTCTTTCTTTTCCCCGGTGCGATGAAATAAAAATACCAGTAAGCCACTGAGGGTTAAAGAAACGCCTTTAACTCTTTGACCAAAGTTGCTAAACACACTTTGGATACTTATAAACACGCACAAACACACACATTGTTTTAAGCAGTCATAGAAACGCATACCCTCTTTCACACATACACACAAATTCTGCTCCAGTATGGCCGTAATCTGAATTTCTAAAAACCTGTAAAAAGACCGTAAAATGACAGATGCACACGCACTGAAATACGCACACAAAGAGTGCTCCAGCGTGGTCGCAAGCTGAATATTCAAACTCGAAGAACACACACACACACTGCACAAAGGCGCGCACACGAACACACACGCGGGCGCGTATTTTCTGAGCACGCGCTGTAAACCTGTACAAGCAGTAGATGTCGAGATCCTTGACAAGCGGTTCCAGCGACCAAGGATCAAGTTCTGACTGCGGCCCTATTCTTTTTGTACTGCAGTAATATACACCACGGAGAGGCATGAATGTCACAAAATGCACTCGGTTTCTAAGGGATGTTTTGTGTGTAGTTAACAAACGGCCAAGTTATTGCTTATATAAGTAAAAAAAAAAAAAAAGCAACCATTATGTGGTCTATATACGTGCTAGAAAGAGCAGCCATTTCTCCCTCAGGACATACATTAATTACGGTTTTACTCACCACCACTAAAATGACAAAATTGTGAATGTGATCTTCGGTGTTGCACACATAGGGCAATTGGTGGGACTGTCACGGATAGAAAGCCGGTGAGCACTGATCTCGTTAATCAGGACTGGCTCGTGATCAAATCGTTATTATTGATTACATGACCGGCTCATGGGGTAAATAGCTATACACCGACACATGCACACTTACACACATCCATATACATATGCTCAGGCATACATGTATATAGAATGCCAGTGCTCCAGCATGACCACAATTGTAGGACTGAAACATAGAATAATATATATATATATATATATATATATATATATATATATACATACACACACACATACACTCGCATATAAACACACACACATATATAAATATATATATATATATATACAAACACATACAGACACACGTACATCATAACACCGCACATGCATACTCACACAGAAATATATATATATATATACATATACTCAGATAGATAGATGGATAGATAGATAGATAAATAGATAGATAGATAGATATGGATAGATGGATAGATAGATAGATAGATAGATAGATAGATAGATAGATATGGATAGATGGATAGATAGATAGATAGATAGACAGACGGATAGATAAACAGATGGATAGATAGATAGATAGATAGATAGATAGATAGATAGATAGATAGATAGATAGATAGATAGATAGATAGATAGATACATAGAGATATAGATAGATAGATAGACAGACGGATAGATAAACAGATGGATAGATAGATAGATAGAGATCGATAGATAAATTGATAGATAGATAGATAGATAGATAGATAGATAGATAGACAGACGGATAGATAACAATGGATAGTAGAAGATAGATGATATACATAGAGATATAGATAGATAGATAGACAGACGGATAGATAAACAGATGGATAGATAGATAGATAGATAGATAGATAGATAGATAGATAGATAGATAGACAGATAAACAGATGGATAGATAGATAGATAAATAGATAGATAGATAGATAGATAGATAATATATAGATTAGATAGATAGATATATAGATAGATAGATAGATAGATAGATAGATAGAACCTAAATACTAAATTAAATTGAAATTCAAAATATTACCAAAACACCCACACAAAATCCCCATTCAAGTTAATAAAGTGATTCACACACACACACACACACACACACACACACACACACCTGCCCGCATATACACTGTAATACACACACTGTTGTCAAGACAACGGGCGTGTTTATAAATACCAAGTGAGTCTGTGTATGTGAGTATGTTTGTGTATGTGTATGTGTGGGAATTTGCGCATGTGTGTGTGTGTGTGTGTGTAAGTGTGCGTATGTGTTGTGTTGGAGCGACTGCAATTGTGTTCGGTGTGTGTGTGCGCGTGCGTGTAATATGTAGATCTGGACACGCGCGCACAAAAGTCAGGAACACCACGTGAGAAATCGAACACACGCACGCGCACACACACATATTGAGATGTATTGATATCACGTGAATGAATGCATATTGCACTGTGTGTAGAGAGCCCGTGCGTATACGTGTGTGTGTGTGTGTGTGTGTATATATACACACACATAATATATATATATATATACATATATAAAACACACACCAACAACCGATGAAAGAGATCACGTGAATACAAATACAAAGAGTGTATATATATATACATATATATATATATGTATATATACATATAATGTGTATTGTGTATAGTATGTATTTATATCTAGTACACAGCTGTTTAAAAAATATAGAGACATAGCTGATACATACACACACGTACCTAACCCACACACATATATATATATTATATATATATATATATACGCAAGAACGCGTTATTCAAGTTCATTTTATTTAATATGGGACGGTAGCGTATGTATAATTTACACATATTTCCTTGCACCGTGTATATATAATTATACACGCACAAATACGAAACACCAGAAGTAAATAATATTATGAGTTGAAGTTGTACACACATATGTGCGTGGACACGTACACACACACACACACACATATGCATACATACACACAGGCGTGCATAGAAAAGTACATATACTTTTTATACAAACATATACACAGATACTATATACGCATACATACATATTAAGGCCATACTGTATATAATATACACACACACACACACACATTGAGTCAAACATATTGCACATATACATTCTAAACACCACACACACATATATATATATATAAGACACACACATACAGAAATGTATGTATACAGATGGAAGTGTGTATAAGATAAAACACAGACGAATCTACACACGCGTGGTCTACACAGTTAACGGTGTAAAAATATAAACGTACAAAATTACACACAATATATATACACACACACACGCAAACACCTCTTAAACTGCCCATCAGACGCACACACAGACACATACATACATCCATATATATATACATATATATATATGCACACATATATATACGCACACATGCACACACACACACGCAGCACCCCTCCCCGCATGCCTTGCACTTTTAAGATGTCACATGATTCTCCACTCCGAATCATGATCTCAACTGAGACAAGGAAGTTACACTTGCTAACACGATTGTCACAATACACACGCCAGGCACTGTGTACGTGTGTACGTGTACCTGCGTGCGTGTGCGTGTGTGTGCACATTAAGCATATATAATATATATATATAGATATATAGATATAGAAATATAGATATATAGATATAGAAATATAGATATATGAGTAGATGGATAGATGGACAGGCGCGCACACAATGTATTTGTACAATATGAAGATACGTGGAGTGAAACAGACATGCATACACACGTGTGTTATAGAGTACAGACGGACACACACACAAACACACACATCGCACATACTGTAGAAGAGAGAGAGAGAGATAGATACACACACACAACACTATATATATATATATATTATATATATATCTATATATATATATATATATAATATACCTATATATTATATATGTGTTTGATAGAGACCACACTCTTCTACTAGCCTCTCTCTCTCTCTCTCCCTATGTATATATACATATATATATATATATATATATGTATATATTATATATATGTGTGTGTACATATATACACACGCACTTAGTATGTACGCGGTTGATGGGTGAAATACACATAAACACACATTTAAATCTACTCTCTCCCTTACACACACACACACACACCACACATAAATACACACAAAGGGAAACTCGCGAACCAAAGCAAAACTAGAACACACACATAAACATGGAAACGCAATCACACACACACACACAAATGCTTGCACTAACCACACACACACACACACACACACACACTCAGCTGCTAAAAGAATCCGAACCTCGACTTGAGAATGTAAATCCGACGATGGTCATCTGGCGATGAAGAAGGAGGGAATTTTGCGCGTCACTTTTGAAATCGTATGCGGGTATGTACGAGTACCTTGTTGTTATTTGATGTTGTCTAGTCCCCTGTCAGTGCCGTTCGGACGAGCCTAGGATCGAATCGCGTTCTAGCTGTCACCGTCCCATCTTTTCTTTTCAACTTGTATTTTTTTTTCAATTCTTACTGTCATCCGTTCTTAATTTGTTAACATGTTTCTTGTATATATTATTAGCATGCATTCCGTGGAGGCTCTATGCTATACACATACACACACACGCATATATATATAGACACATATGAATCGTAGCATCTTCATAAGTATGTGTGTGTATGTATGTATATATAATATATATGCATATGTATAAATAGATACACACACACATATACATATATATATAAATATAATAGAGCTGTCCATGTTTGGCCGGAAATTATATATATATATTATATATATATATATATATATATATATATATATATTATATATATATATATATATATAAATACCAAATAAAAACATAAATACATAAATAGACATATATAGATAGATAGATAGATAGATAGAGATAGATAGATAGATAGATTAGATAGATAGATAGACGTGTACTTTCTATACATTTGACAACGAAGCATACATATGTTGTGTATGTACATATATATATATATATATATATATATAAAATTCCCATTATCGTACAATAAACTGGGAGTGTGTGTAATCGCTGTAGAAAATTTCTGATGGAGAAATATATATTAATCTATCCATTTTACTCATGCAGCTGTTGTCACGGCTGGACCGCTTTTACACCTATGCATATACGTACACAGAACAAATAATACACACACAGCTATATATATAAAAATGTGTATATATATATGTTGTATGTATGTATCCCAGATTTCCGAATGTAGGGAGGTGCTCTTAAAATTTGCCTTTATCGCCGTAGCACTGACCGAGTTCGCTAAGTGGAACTAGGCCAAACATGAGAGAGGAAAAGAAGACTTGGAATCGATAGAAATGACAACAGACCGACACACACATACGGGCATACAGAACATTAATATACACATGCAATATCATAGTTATACTATATTAATATATATCATATTATATTATATTATATTATACATATACGGTTGCGTATGGTTGTGGGTGTATGCTAGCGTGTGGGCACGTGCATATAGATTTCTGCTCTGGCGCCTATCCGTATTCCAGGCGCATACGAATATCTCTGATGGTGCGTCGAACCACGATATATTTCAATGTGACAGTCGAGGTTTTAAACGGTGCTAGTTCAATTGGATATCGGGGTGTTGTTCCTGGCCCATTACGAAACGGATGCCAGAGAGTCGGTTGGATTTCGAACCGAAACCGAAAAACACAATGAACCACAGAAGATATAATACGAGGTATGTGTTATCTATGTCCGTACATTTACACACACACAACATATACACGCGTGCATGTAAAAGCGTTAGATTTAGGCATTATTAACACATATTACACGCATAGATATATTTACATATATATGCACTAATTTATATATACACAAAGATACACGAATACATACATAGACACACATATATACATACAGCTGTATCATATATTTATACATGCTCACACAGCTATATATATATATATATATATATAATATAGATACATACACACACATACACACAAAGCTATATTATATATATGTATATACACACACAAACAGCTATATATTATATATATACACACACAAAGCTATATACCATATATATTTATACACAGAGCTATATCATATATATTTATACACAGAGCTATATATCATATATATATATACACACACAAAGCTATATTATATCATATATATTTATACACAGTTATATATCATATGTATACACACAGAGCTATATATCATATATATATATACACATACATACATACATACATACATACAAACACACACGCACCGGCAAAGAGAACAGAACACAATATATAAAGCAAAGTACACATTGCAATGCGTGTGTGCGTATATATTTGAATGAGTGTGTGCGTATGTGGGTGGTGATGGTTTGCCCACTCCATCGCTTTTCTAAGGCAGTTATTCTTCTATTCATCGACCGACCCCTACCGACAGAACGATAAGCAAAAAATGAAACCGAGAATATTCGAACCCAGAATACAGATCTACAAATCGATGCATATTTACCTCTTCACTCGGATAAGCGAACCACAGCACAGTAAAACCGGCACGTTTTGACAACTTTCAACGCAGCGGTCACCGTTCTATTATCACATGTGAATAAATAGCCAGGGCCCCGCTTCTGACATTGTTGTACGATAGCTAGGTCGGGAGTCGAACCCCTAGTAATTTCTTGGAAATATGACGAAACAGGAAGTGGATCCCGAAAGGGATTCGAACTTGCATATTCCCCTTTTCCGAATGGATCGTGATTTAGTGCAGTTCTCGCCAGTTTCTTCCGTTGCAGATGCATTCGACATGTCCAAATGATACATCCGTCCACTCCTCCTTGTCGTTTGTGCTCCACCCTTTGACTAGGGACACTCGGGTATCGCAACTGATCTTGACTGTGTGTGAGTGTGCGTGTACACACACACACACACACACACACATTCCGGCGGATCTTTTTCATTTTCTTCACTTTTAGGAGGCAGGGCATGTAACTGGTACTAACGTATACACACACACAAGAAGAAGAAGAAGAAGAAGAAGAAGAAGTGAAAAAAGGAAGAAAAAAGAAAAAGGAAAAAAGGAAAGAAAAAGGAAAAGAAGGGAAAAAGGAAGGAAAAAGAAAAAGAAGTAAAAGGAAAAAAAGAAAAAAAGAAGAAGGAAGAGGAGGGGAGCAAAAAAGGAAGGAAAAAGAAAAAGGAAAAAAGGAAAGAAGAAAAAGAATAGCATCACTGTTTTCACTGGTCGGTATAACGGAGTCCAACCAAGCCCATCACGTATCTATTCCGGTTACTCGGGGACCTGTATTTATGATATGAGAGATGAGAAGAAAGGATCGATGATATACCTGCGTTGGAAATTCAGCTGTCGCTGCTCCCTTTTTCTTGGAGGAAAAGATCCCTGAGAGTGCTCTCCCGTGATCCCTTCTCACGGCACAGAGTTAAGCGATTCTGCGAAGGATCGGGAAAGACAGAAAGGAGAAGAGGAGAGGAGAAAGAGAGAGAGAGAGAGAGAGAGGCAGGGACTTCTTTCTACCGATTGACTTTCCCAACTTGTGAAGATAATCAATCCATCAACCCGCTGAATATTCCGCAGACATGTGTATGGTTAACGGAATTTCTTCGGATAAAAGAGATGGGGAGAAAAAGAGACGGACACACACACACAGATGTAGGAAGAGTTTGGTGGTGGTGGGGGTGGGTTCGGGGGGAATTGATCCCTGTACGGAACAGGCGCTTTTTTAATTTTTTTAATTTTTATTACCAATAATGAAGAAAAAAGGCTAATTGCGGCAGGAATTTGTTCCCAGACCGCGAAGAAGAGGAACAATAAATGCAAGGAATTCTATCGGATGCCCTAATGATTCTGCGAATTCAAAAGAATCGAACCCCTGTACTGAGCTGGTTCTATATATCAACACCGTAAGCATTTGTATGGTAAAGTTGACCCCGGCGCGCTCTGAATTCAAAGCGCACAGCGCGGGGACAATTAGCGCAACACAAGGAATTTTCTATGATGCTCTACCGATTCTCTTGCAAAAGAATATAACTAATTAATATAAAATGGTAATAAGGCGGCGAGCTGACAGGAGCATTAGCACACCGGCCTTCTTTACGTTCTGAGTTCAAATTCCGCTGAGGCTGGCTTTGAATTTCATCCTTTCGGGGTCGATAAATTAAGTACCAGTTACGCACTGGGGTCGATATAATCGACTTAACCCGTTTGTTTGTCCCCTGTGTGTTTAGCCCCTTGTGGGTTGTAAAGACATAAGTATTTCGTCTGTCTTTACGTTCTGAGTTTAAATTCCGCCGATGCTGACTTTGCCTTTCATCCTTTCGGGGTCGATAAATTAGGTACCAGTTGCATACTGGAGTCAATCTAATCGACTGGCACCCTTCCCCAAAATTTCGGGCCATGTACCTAGAGCAGAAAAGAATATAATATGGCAATTTATATAGTCCTGTCTCATTCGAACTCCCTATCTTTGGGAATTATATAGGAAGTCCCCTCTTTGGGAATTATATATTTTTTCTCCGACAATGTCAGAGACGTTAATACGAAGATCGAAGTTTCAATCTTCGCGTCTGTAAACTAACAGATCATATAGATAAGCATGGCTCTGTCTTTAACGAGTTCGCTTTGCCACCCTACAGTCTCAGGTTCGGTCCTACTGCGTGACACCTTGAACAATTTCCTTTTAATTTAGACCCGATCCAATCAAAGCTTTGTGAATGAACCTGGAAACCACGGATAAGTCCATCGTGTATATCGCACACACACACACACACACACACGTGTTGGTTTGTTTGCGTTCTCCTCAGCGAAAAGGAACTGATAAAAAAAATACCAGAATTTTAAAATAAGCATTGCGGGGGTGGATATCGATTTGTTCGGCCAAAAGCCCTATCTATCAAAGCGGTATTCCAACATGGCCGCAGCACGAGGAATATAAAAGATAGAATCGCACAAGGCCAGTAATTTGGTGGGAGGGGGTAAGTCCATTAACTCGACCTCAGGTGCTTAATTTATCGACTCCGAAAGGATGAAAGGCAAAGTCGACCTCGGCGGAATTTGAACTCAGAACAATCCTCGGACACACGAAATGCCGCCAAACATTTTGCCCAGCGTGCGAACGATTCTGCCAAATTACCACCTTTTCCCCTTCGCTAATACCCTTTCTTCCATAGGCGCACAACGCCTGAAGATTGATAGGTGGTGGGGGTGCGAATACCCGATTACTCCGACTATAGTACTCGACTGGTATTTATTTAAACCGACCCCCGAAAAGATGAAAGGCAAATTGGACGTCGGCGAAATTTGAACTCAGAACGAAATACCACTAAGCATTATTTCCCGGCGTGCTAACTCTTTACCTTAATAGCTGCTCTCCCTCCTTCGCTAATATCGTTAATGCTAAATACCTTAACCTCAAAACGCCCCCCTTTTCCCCCCACATTTTTCTGGATGAAAAGGAATTAATTGATTTCGACCTAGTTACAGTTACTTTTCTTTGGATTGCGCCACAACCCATGACCAAAAGCGATGGGAGACGGCTGAGCACCGCCACAACCTCTCCTTGTTACTGGGAATGCATTGTCTAATTATCTGCATATCTATTTGTATTTATTTGTATGTATCCATCCATTTATTAACTTGCATATCTAACTGTATCTAACCCGCATATCTATTTACCTATCTATCTATCTATCTATCTATGTATCTATCCATCTAATTATCTATCAGTCTATCTATCTATCTATCTACGTATCAACCTACCTATCTAACAACGTATCTATCTAATTTATCTATCTACATGCCTACCTACCAATCTATATATCTATTTACAAATCTATCTATCTATCTATCTATCAATCTACCAATCTATCTATTTCTCACTCTATCTATCTACCAACCAGTCTATCTATCTATCTATCTATGCCTGGCTTTCATATCTAACTTGCTCGCCTGTTTTCTTATAACTATCAATGTGTCTCAGTTGCATGTCTCTCTCTCAATGTATTTAACTTGTACATTTGCCTGTGATAGGAATCTAACTTGCGCGTCTTTCTAATTATCTATCTGTCTAACTTGACTAATACACGTATCTGTCTATCTCCGACTTGCTGTCTAACTATAAACTTGTATAATCTAACTCGCATATCTGTCGAATTATAAGCAATCTGCATACCTGTCTAACTATATAAAATCCTCCGCACACACACATTCTCTCTCTCCCTTTCATACACACACACACACACACACACATTCTCTCTCTCTCTCTCTCTCTCTCTCTCTCTCTCTCTCTCTCTCACACACACACACACGCAATACTTCTATGTAGTTAGCTCCTTTCTCTATGTAAGTAAGTGTGTGTGTGTGTGTGTGTGTGTGTGTGTGTGTGTGTGCAAGATTGCTTCGCATCGACGACCCCTCCTTAGTGAATCCGTTTCCTGCAGTTTCGTTCCACTGGATCAAAGTCACTTCTCATCACACGACGGAAGGAAAAACATTGCAGATAGAGAGAAAAAAAAATTGGCGTAAAATCTACGAGAATGAGAAAAGAATATCTCACGTCCCTTTCCTATCGAACACAATAATAATAATAATAATAACAATAATAATAATAATAATAATAATAATAATAATATAATAATAATAATAATAATGATCCTCTCTACTATAGGCACAAGGCCTGAAATTTTGGGGGGAGGGAGACTAGTCGATTGCATCGACCCCAGTGTTTAACTGGTATTTAATTTATTGACCCCAAAAAGATGAAAGGCAAAGTCGACCTCGACTGAATTTGAACTTAGAACGTGCCGACGGGCGAAATACCTATTTCATTATATTCTAAACACAGAGAGGACAAACAACGACAGACAAACGAATAATAATAATAACAATAACAATAATAATAATAATAATAATAATTATTATTATTATTATTATTATTGGGCCAACTAGCACTTATTATAAAGAAGACACGAAGATTTAATTAACATGTACCAAGACTTGTTTTCCCTGTTGAGAAAGAGGTGATGGCATCGTTGCCAACAATATGCTGACGGGGGTGGGTCTCCTACGGGTCCATACGTCCCCAAAAAGTTGTATTATACGGCTGCGCAGTATGTTTCCGGCCACAGTTAAAAGGTAGGGTTAATCCACCACCCGGTCCTACTTCGGCAATATTTGAAGTGTCCTTAACAGAGATGATCCCACTCTGTTATAATTATTTTGACCGGATCTCCCATGAACTGAGGATAAAAAGAAATTCTTTTTTTCTTTTCCTCGCACCTGTTTGAGAAGCTCTGCGATCAGCAGACATGGGAGTGGTTTTACTAACTCGAACCCCAAACCCTCCCTGGTGCAAACACGAGAATAAAGCAATACGAAAGTTCTGAGTGTTGGCGACAGTCGGTGAATGTGTACCATTAGAAAGGTAGATGGTTGTTCACTCCACGACATGAATAGGTCTGGCACAACCAAACAACCACTCAGACATCACCACATTGGAATAAATTCGGTCTTTAGGGGACACCCTCGACCACCCGGCCCTTAAACGCTGCTCACTCACTTGGAAACCATTAGGCTCAGTGTCTCAAACCCTGTTTGAGGATGCCACCCCCCGCCCCCGTTTCCCCCTATTGATCTCGAAAATCATAGCAGTTAGTAAATAAATTAAAGGGTCACTTGGCACTGGGTATCCTTCATGAAGCTACTAAGAAATAATTTTTAAAATCTGTCTTAACCATATTTATATAGCTGATTAAATTTTCCACCGTATTTTACTGGTATCTACTGAAGAATATTTATTTCACCCGCAGAAAGATGAAATAATTTTTTTTTATCCAAATGAATTTTTTGAAAGAAAAGAAAATATTGTCCTCAACCACCGAAAACTATGTTGTAGGATTCTTCTGTATCACATTTCCAACAACACTATCGCAATTTAATTTTCTTCTAGGAAGAGAAAGAAACATACAAAGGTATGTGTAGCATGGTGGGGGGGGGGTTCTTTTTTATTCTAATTTCTTGCAGTAGAATAATAGAATGAGGGAGGGGCCAAGAAGACATTGCTATGGTGAGATGTCAATCTTCACACGGAACAGATCAACACGAAACAGTTGACTGCATATAAAAAGCATTTATTAGCAGATTATTTAATAAAACGTATAGACCAGAATTATGAGGGTTTCTGAAGGTTGTGGACGACAACCAAGACACACAGACAGAAAGAGGAAGATTCTAAGCAGGGTGGTTAAGAGTGCAAATGGAAACCCCGTGGTGAACCAGCTTAAACAAATTTCTGTCTGCCTCACGTTATCTCCTAGCCAGAAGAAGGACCCAGATATCCCTTTATAACAAAGGGATCTCTGGATCTAGCAGCAATGGAAGTTAGAAACGTCGCACAAAGGAATCCAACAGCGGAGTATTCGGTGGAGGGGCAATATTATTTTTAAATTAAACCAAATTTTAAAGAAGGAAATTGCTCGGGATTCACAGGGAAAAAAAAACATTTTTCATCCCTCGGGAGCTAATACATATTACTAGATACCAATAATAAACGGCATTAATTATTAATTAGTAATATCAATGAGGCTAAGTCAATGTTTTGCATAAATGCTTAGAGGTAGGAATATATATGCAGTACCCCATGGTCCCCAAAACTTCCAAAGAGATTCGAAAACCTTTACAGCCCTATGTAGAATGAAGTTCACACAGAGGGTTTGAAACCTTGTCCACTGCTTAGCTGCCTGTCGCATTGGATAGTTTCCCATGCAAATTCTCGCATATAGATAAATGTGTTTACATATAATATCTAATGAAGAGGAAACGAAGTGGGGGAGGAGTGAGGGCGGTTGTAGCACGGCCAAATGCACTGGTGTTGAACTATGGGAGTTCAGTACTTACCTGGGAATGGTTATTTATTCCCCCCACCTCCTATAATTTATCTGCATTTAGTTTTCGCTAACATCCTTCAGTAATCTACACGCATGCACACACACACGCTCGTTCTGCTAAAGATAGCAACCAAATCCCCCTTAAATGACATTCTGAAACATTGCTTAAAAAAGAAGAGCACGCAAAACATGGACATAATATAGTTAGGTATACTGGTTCTGCGAAGAAAAAGAGAGAGGAAAGAAAAGACTTGGTGCTGACGTTAACACAAAGAATACTAACTGCATAAGTGCGTCGACCAAAAAGGACAAAAAGAGACGTGAATATATGTCGAAGTGAAACGGTGGCAGATATGTGCAACATAAACCTCAACACCGAGACGCACTGGTTAAGTGCAATGGATGCTGCGACACACACGTTGCAACAAATTGTCCGTGAGAACGTGTCTTGTGGTCATCGATAGATTTTTTTGAAATCGAAGTGCAGAGTGGGCGTGGGGTGCGGTGTAGTGGGGGGTGGAAGGGCAATGTTCCACATCCAGATTGCAACACTCCACCGCGCATGCATGCAATCACAAACTGCAGCGGTAAAAAGTTTTGACTCTTAACCGCATGGTTCCCCGTTCGATCCTCAACTGCGAGGTGCCTTCGGCTTTGTGCTTATGGCCTCGGGTCTATCAATGACTTGAGGGTAGATTTCGTCGACGGAAACCCGAAACACCGTCGTGTGTGTGTGTGTGTGTGTGTTCGTGGGTTTCTCTCCACCACTGGTTGATAGCGATCGATGAAATAAGTTCCAGGCTTGAAAAAATAAGCCCTGGTGTATGTGTGTTCGATCAAAGGCAGTGCCCCAACATGGCCGCATTCTAACGACAAAAAAGTAGATGACAACATAATATATATATATATATATATTATATATATATATAGACGCAGGAGTGGCTGTGTGGTAAGTAGCTTGCTTACCAACCACATGCGTGGCACCTTGGGCAAGTGTCTTCTACTATAGTCTCGGGCCAACCAAAGCCAGAAGCCCATCATGTGTATATGTGTATATTTATACGTGTGTGTGTTCTTGTGTCTGTGTTTGTCTCCCTAGCATTGCTTGACAACCGATGCTGGTGTGTTTATGTCCCCGTAACTTAGCGGTTCGGCAAAAAGAGACCGATAGAATAAGTACTGGGTTTACAAAAGAATAAGTCCCGGGGTCGAGTTGCTCGACTAAAGGCGGTGCTCCAGTATGGCCGCAGTCAAATGACTGAAACAAGTAAAAGAGAGTAAAGAGTATATAGCTGGCCTTGAAGTGGACAGTAAGGGAGGAGAAGATAAGAAATCCATATTGTAGAACTGCACGGTTTGCGCCGTATGGTTCTCAAATGAGAGAATGGATACGGAATGGAAAACTGGACAGTGGGAAACTGTACATGCCCCGACTGCAACACTGCACAATTCTACAACAACTGCATTCCAGGATGTGTAGTGCGTCCGTCAGCGAGATGGAAGTGTGGAATGCCTGGAGTTTTATGCATCTGGGAACGATACACGGAGCATGTTGTTTTATCTACGTGTTATCGTGCTTGGCGCGGGAGAGCATCTAGCACAAGTGTAGCCATCGTGCGTGTGTGTGTTGTGATTTGCTGGGAGTAGCAGCTAAATCTGTTCGAATCATACGCTAACGGCAGATGTTCGATGACGTTTGTCTCCCGATTTATGGAATAAGACGGGACAGCCATTTCTGGAACACCTGTTGCGCCAGCGCTGATCTGCGATAAACAAGATTTGACAAAGCGACAACAACTGGAAGCATATTCGGCAAAAGAAATCACCACCACAACCACAACCACCACCATTACCACCTCCACTGCAAGCGCCAACACTGTCGTCGCCGCCGCTGCAGCCGAAAGGACACCCGTAGGTCTTTACGCAGCCGATGGAACCGCTAGAAATAGCAGCATAATCCGATGTAAATAACATTACATCTTAAAACA
>NW_021835620.1:7500-25961 GCF_006345805.1 Octopus sinensis
TACATACACGTACTTAAGCGCACACACGCACACAAGCAAACGCACGCACATTACGCTCACACAACTCCAAAAACCCACACAAACACACGCATGTACAAATTCACATACACACCGATACATATACATGCACACAATATACGCCTACACGCGCACACACACATACACTTACGTATACACAATAAGACGCAGGCACACACACACGAAAGTAAAACATGCGCACACATGCGGACGCACACAGGCACAATAATACAGACACCGAAACTCACAACCCCACGGATACACGCATATGCACCCATATTCAGACACACATACAAACGCACACGTACACGCACACACAACTACGCGCACATACGACACGCACATACATACAAACACACAGAAATGAACCAGCACATACCTCCCATACACACGGCACACAATTATACATTCACGCACACAATTATACATACATGTATGCACACATACGCACAGTTATTTGCCACACACCCAAACTCTACACACACACACACACGTGTCATCATTGCTCACATATACACATACACACACACGCACACATACACTATGTAAAGCACAGTTATTCGCCACACACCCTAACTCTACGCCTACACACACGACCACACACATACACACACACACACTACAAACAAAACACACACACGATACATATACATACACACACATACTTCAAACTAGCAGTACCCACTACTTGACCTGTGTAGAGACAAAAGAGCCACGCCCAATTCCTTCTTCTTAACACTACTAGCCCTACAACACGCAAAGATTAACAGCCACAACCACACACACATACACACACACACGCACACACACACACACACGTGTCATTATTGCACACATACACACAGACACACACACGCGCACGCAGACCTCCGCGTCCGCACATATCCACACTTACCACACACATACTTCTTCCTCCACCAATCTCCTGTCTTTGAAAGAACTTTTCTTCACCCATTTCCTTCCGGTCATTTAAAATGTGACGGGTGTGTACCGTTAGCGATTTTTTTCCCCTGTCTTCCCTCCTCTGGATCTTTCCATCTCGTATGTTTCCGACGAAGAGCTCCACCCGAAACGTTAAACCCTCCTTCTTTCTTTCTTTCCTGGCGTCCAATAATACTATGTTTGTTCCACGTCCTCGCGTTGTTGTGTTTCTTCGTGCTTTTTTGTTTGGATTAAATTTAACTATATATATACATGTTATATATATATATATATATATATATATATATATATATATATATATGTAGAAATATCTGGTGTATATATATATTATATATATGTGTGTGTTGTGTGTGGGTGGTGTGTATGTGTGTACTAGCAGAAATACCCGGCATTGCTTGGGATTCAATTGGCAAAGTTGGTATATAATATATTCCAGTCATTTTGAAACAGGTGATATGGGAAAGTGCAACATTGACAACAAAACATTTGTAGAGTAAATGCTGGGCTAATTCGACTAAGCAACATGCTATGCGTCTGTTTGGAGTGTTTCAGGCCCTAACCTGTCATGCAAATTGGAGGTGGGGTTTGTGTGATTTTGAACGCACCGAAAAGCTGTCAGTTGATATACTCTCCATTGCAGAAGGTGCGCTGTGTCTAACACGACCATCATCGGAAATTTTGACACCTCACGTCGGGTGTGTTGTCCTACATCACTCAAGAAATCTCTCGACGATAAACCTGATGACACACCAAGTAAGAACTAATTTTACGCCTAAAGTCTTTTACCCGTGTCTCTTTAACTAATGATTTATAATTTCACCAACTTTGAATTAGTTCCACATTACTATCCATATGTCCACAATAGTATATACTAAGACACTTGCCTGAATTTGTTTCGAAATATATTCTACTTTACAATAATTTCCTAAATAAAATGTTACTCTAATATACTATGCCATTTGTGTTGTATATGAGTATATGTGCAGTGCTACGTCGAGAATTGTTTCTGCCCGCACGGTGCCCCCGAGGGTGCTCTTCGCCGAGTGTCCGAGGCGGCCGGTACGTTCACCGTGAAAAAAATTAGTGTCCAGAGCGAGCCCCACCGGCTTGCATGCGAAAAGAATGGAATGCCCTCTTCATCGGAGAATCAAATCCCCGAGCTGGCGCTTCACTGCGTTTATATCTACAATTCAGCATTCTGTCCACTCTTGTGCTTCCAATCATTCGTGAATAGAGACCCGAAATAATTATGTTCCACTTTCCTACACAGTGCGTATTTATCAATCCTGCCTTGGGGTACCTGGCAGCCAACCCATTCAGTGCACGTTGTTGGTGACCATCAGACGAATCAGGTAGCAGCATGTCGTTTACAAATAACAGTCGACCGATCAGGTAGAGATGAATTGGGATACCTCTACAACAATGGCTGCGCATATTCAACCAGATCACAAAAAAGATAGTGAGAAGGGGCACTAACAATGCACATTTCAACTAAGTGAAACCTTCAAGTTGAAAACTTCGACTTTTGCATAAATACAATCATTTGAACACATATAAGTTCTTTATGGCAACCTGTATTTGCCCATTAAACTCACCCTCTGGTAAGCTATCCGCAACATGCCCCAGGGCGCGTGATCGTGTGCCTTTTCGTGGTTTACAGCGTATAAATCTTGGAAATATTCAATTGTTTGCTGGAAGATCTGTCTTTGAATGACTCACTCTCTTGTTGGCTGTACTGTGTCCCGGACAGTAATCGTGGGAGCGACAATTTCCCTACATATCTTTTCCTGATATCTAGTGTAGACTTTCTATAATTAAACACACTCTTTGGTCTCTGTTTGAAAAAATTTTGATTGTCCCCCCATATTACCATTACCTTCATGTTTTTTCAAAGGTCCCATTCACCTTGCATACATGGGTCACTCAGAGAATACCATCTGTATTTAAGGTCTCTAAAATATGAAGCCGAACGTGCTTATCACCAGCAGCTTTACCACTTTTAAGTGAATTCAAATAAGCGTCCAACCGAAGAAGAACCTGCCGAATAAAATAATACAACCACGAATCCTTTCGATGTCCAATTTCATTCAGTCTCCAGTCAGTCATACATTTGCATGCAAACTCCACAATTTTATATCTGATTCCAGCATCCACAGCGGCTTCCAACTGTATTCTGTAGGTCGCACTGGACTTACCAATTTCCAGTGTTCGGCAGGACTGTAGGAATTTTCAGGTTTTCAGACATTTAGGTAGTGACGAGTTGACAACTCTACCCCTTCCTTTTACCCGAACGTTCATCAAAGAGTGAAAGATGACCGAAATCTATCAAAAATCTCTGTCACCAAGTATTTCTATACCAGGCACCCTTATAATTATCCCTGTCTTAAAATAATATCTATACCATAGAGAGGAGTGTGTGTATCCTGCACTGAAGGCTGCTATGACCTCTCCATTAAGTTCACTGACGACATTCCTTCCAATCAATCCTTCTCACGGTTATCAGTGCCAAGGTGTGCACTGAAGTCTCCTTGCAGGACAAATGACTTTACCCCAAATATTTCTAAAGCTGAGGTGAATTTGCTTAGGAAGGATTTGTATTTGACCCAGCTGTTTGCTGCATATACTTACAGCAGCCACAGTGGTCCTACATATTCAGCCTTAGCTTCAAGAGGTGATCCCTCACACCTAGTAGGTTTCACTCCATAATACAATCCGAAAGCTGGGGATTGAGAGTATCCTAATCCCACCTGTGCAGACATTGTTGGCACCACAGTTGCGTAGTGGAGTTTCAAGCCTATATCCAAGTGTACGCTATCGGAGAAAGGAAATTTTGTAGAGGAGACACCGATTATATCTTACAGGCAGATTATATCTAACAATTTTGATGTTTTAATTCTCAATTATTAAGTATTGTTCCCTTCTTGATCTGCTTTGTTGTCCTGAGACCGTCAATTTTGTGCTCCCACACCAAGCACCCCAGATTAATTTGCAGGCTTCTTGCTTGTTGCACCGGTATTGGGTGGGTTGTGCTATACATTTATCGAACGGACTCCTCTACTCGAGATCCGGATGCGATGTCTTTTAACTAAATCGACAAATGATGCGGTATGGTTGTTATTTTCATATTGTAGTTATGATGGCCTTATTTGCGCCGAGTTCCAAACTGATATTTGTAATTGACCGATGAATATTCGCACCTGGCGAATATTTTATCATTATTCTATTGAGTTTTACAATTATTCTATTGCAGCAGTGTGCGCTGTGTCTAACACGACCCATCATCGGAAATTTTGACACCTCACGTCGGGTTTGTTGTCCTACATCACTCATAGAGTAAATTTGGAGGAACTGTGGTTGTTCATTTGCGGGTACCAGGGGATAGACAATACCTTACAAAGATATACTGGATAATTAATGAGGTGATGTGGTGCATGAAAAGAGCAAGGTTTTAGCGATAGGACGATTTCGGTGAGGCGGAGAAGAATAGAAGTGCATTCTGTACTCTGTTGTGTTCTCTCACTAATATTTAGTCTCTCTATTTTACTTAATGAATACAGTCCTTAGCTTTTCCCATCACATATAGTATGTGGCTTGTCCAGTCCTCATTCTACATTGTGCGTCCTTTTCATTAACCATTTACAGTCACTGTCATCAATTCTAATATACTCTATTCAATTTAATCCACACCTACGATCATTGGGCACTCTAGTTAATGATAGAAAAGTGGCCACTATTCAGCTCTAGTCACTCACGTACAATACCACCATCCGTAGCCTGTACAATTGATCACCAGTTAGCATCCTTTTCACTTGGTCCGTTGTAGACAACATATAATATTCTGATTTGACCAAATACCTACAAAGAAGTAAGCAGTCTGGTAGTGTTGTATATAGTCTACAGGTATAGACGTTTGAAAAGTGACATACCATAAGAGGATTTGAGAATGTTTATGTTAGACAACCCGACAAAGGTTGAGTGTGTGTGCGTGTGCGTGAGAGAGAGGGTTAGAGAGAAAGAGAGGCAACAAAAAGAGAGAATGAGAGGTATAAAAAGAGAACAAGAGAAAGACAAAAAGAGATGAGAGATCAGAAATATAAAGTATACTAACCGTCATATACAAGGTTTGAATAAGGAGGACAAGTTGTTCTGCCCCACCGGGTATACAATGATCCGAGACCGGGTTCTGTGAAATTAAAATGAAATAATGTAGTTTAAAAGAAAGAATTGGGGGATCATTTACAAAGTAGGATGTTGGATGGGAAGGAATTGATGGAGAAGAGAGAAAGATAGAATTTAAGAAAGAACGAGTGAATGAATGAAAGTCAGAACGAAAGATGTAAATAATAAGAATAAATTGTAAAGAAAGAAAAAAGACATTTGTCTGTTGAGCCTGTTGGTGACGTTGATGTCAAAGATTTGAGAGATTAATCTCAGAATATCAGAATGTGTATCGGTCTCCGCTATGAACGGATGTATGTATGATACGTAAACTTGGGTATGAGTATATATACTTCTCAATAGAATAATGATAAAACTCAATAGAATAATGATAAAATATTCGCCAGGTGCGAATATTCATCGGTCAATTCCAAATATCAGTTTGGAGCTCGGCGCAAATAAGGCCATCATAACTACAACATGAAAATAACAACCATATCGCATCATTTGTCGATTTAGTTAAAAGACATCGCATCCGGATGTCGAGTAGAGGAGTCCGTTCGATAAATGTATAGCACAACCCACCTAATACCTGTGCAACCAGCAAGAAGCCTGCAACTTAATCTGGGGTGCGTGGGGTGGGAGCACAAAATTGACGGTCTCAGGAAACCAAAGCAGATCAAGAAGGGAACAACCTTTAAAAATTGAGAATTCAAACGTCAAAATTGTTAGATATAATCTGCCTGTAAGATATAATCGGTGTCTCCTCTACAAAATTTCCTTTCTCCGATAGTGTATACATGGATATAGGCTTGAAACTCCACGACGCAACTGTGGTGCCAACAATGTCTGCACAGGTGGGATTAGGATACTCTCAATGCCCAGCTTTCGGATTGTATAATGGAGTGAAACCTACTAGGTGTGAGGGTTCACCTCTTGAAGCTAAGGCTGAATATGAAAGACCACTGTGGCTGCTGTAAATATATGCAGCAAACAGCGGGGTCAAATATAAATCCTTCTTAAGCAAATTCACCCGAGGTTTAGATATATTTTGGGGTAAAGTCATTTGTCCTGCAAGGAGACTTCAGTGCACACCTTGGCACTGATAACCGTGAGAAGGATTGATTGAAAGGAATGTCGTCAGTGAACTTAATGGAGAGGTCATAGCAGCCTTCTGTGCAGGATACACACTCTCCTCTCTATGGTATAAATATTATTTTAAGACAGGGATATTTATAAGGGTGCTTGGTATAGAAATACTTGGTGACAGAGGTTTCTGATAGATTTCGGTCATCTTTCACTCTTTGCTGAACGTTCGGGTAAAAGGAGGGGTGGAGTTGTCAACTCGTCACTACCTAAATGTCTGAAAACCTGAAAATTCCTACAGTCTGCCGAACACTGGAAATTGGTAAGTCCAGTTCGACCTACATAATACAGTTGGAAGCCGCAGTGGATGCTGGGACCAGAAACAAATATGTGGAGACTTTTGCATCCAAATTGAGAGTGACCCTCCTGAATGAAGTTGGACATCGAAATGGATTCGTGATTGTATTATTTTATTCAGCAGGTTCTTCTTCGGTTGAACGCTTATTTGAGCTAAAATCACTTAAAAGTGATAAAGCTGCTGGTGAAAAGCACGTTCGGCTTGATATTTTAGAAACCTTAAATACAGATGGTATTCTCTGAGTGACCCATGTATGCTAGGTGGATTGGACCTCTGGAAAAAACACCAAGGCAATGGTTATATGGGGTGAAAATTACAATTTTCTTCAAACTAAGACCAAAGATTGTGTTCTAATTATCGAAAAGTCTACACTAGATTTCAGGAAACGATAAGTAGGGAAATTGTCGCGCCCAAGATTACTGTCCGGGACGCAGTACACCTGACCTTTTAGACGATGAAAGACAGATCTTCCAGCAAACATTGAAATATTTCCAAGGTTTATACGCTGTAAACCACGAAAAGGCACACGATCACGTGCCCTGAGGCATGTTGTGGATGGTTTACCCGGAAGGTGTGTTAATGTGCAATAGTGTTTGCCATAAAGTACTTATATGTATGTTCAAAAAAATTTTATTTATGTAAAATTCGAAAGTTTTCAACGTGAAGGTTTCACTTAGTTGAAGTGTGCTTTGTTAGTGCCCCATCTCACATTCTTTTTGTGATTGGTTGAATATGCGCAACCATTGTAGTAGAGGTATCGCAATTCATCTCTACGTGATCGGTCGACTGTTATTTGTAGACGACATGCTTCTAACTGATTCGTCTGATGGTCACCAACAACGTGCACTGAATTGGTCGGCTGCCGAGTACCCAAAGGCAGGATTGACAAATACGCACTATGTAGGAAAGTGGAAAATCATTATTTCGAATCTCTATTCACGAACGATTGGAAGCAGAAGAGTGGACAGGATGCTGAATTGTAGATATAAACGCAGTGAAGCGCCAGCTCGGGCATTTGATTCTCAGATGAAGAGGGTATTCCATGCTTTTCGTATGCAAGTCGGTGGGGCTCGCTCTGAGCACTCTAATTTTTTCACAGTGAACGTACCGGCCGCCTCGGACACTCGGCGAAGAGCACCCTCAGAGGAACTGTGCGAGCCGAAACAATTCTCGACGTAGCACTGCATATATACTCATATACACACAATAAATGGAATAGTATATTAGAATAACATTTTATTTAGGAAATTATTGCAAAGTAGAACATATTTTGAAATAAATTCAGTCAAGTGTCTTAGTATATATTATTGTGGACATATGGATAGTATTGTGGAACTAATTCAAAGTTGGTGAAATTATAAATCATTAGTTAAGGAGACACGGGTAAAAGACTTTAGCCATAAAATTAGTTCTTACTTGGTGTGTCATCAGGTTTATCGTCGAGAGATTTCTTGGAGATGAAACGGTTCTGTGAAAAAATAGAAATAGCATCATATAAATAGAACTTCAGGGTATTTATTACCGTTTAGAACTTAAAACAATGCAATAGATGAGAACATATTCGGACAGGTATCATAGCCAACACTACCATCTCAACGCCTTAGGAATCTTCTAGAAGGCGCTTCCATCCAGCCAAAGGATTTTTTGAACAATATCAGACAATAAAACTCAGCATTTCAAATGACGTCGCTTGGTGAATCTAAGAAGATAGATAAACATGAATTTACGCCGAAGTCAAAGTTCAAGGGCAAGTCTATCCCCTGGTACCCGCAAATGAACAACCACAGTTCCTCCAAATTTACTCTATGAGTGATGTAGGACAACAAACCCGACGTGAAGTCTCAGAATTTCCGATGATGGGCCGTGTTAGACACAGCGCACACTGCTGCAAAGGAGAGTATATCCACTGACAGCTTTTTCGGTGCGTTCAAAAATCACAAAAAACCAACCTCCAATTTTGCATGACAGGTTAGGACTTGAAAGTATAATACCTGATAGTATTATTGGACGCTCAGGAAAGAAAGAAAGAAGGAGGGTTTAACGTTTCGGGTGAGACACTTCGTCGGAAACATACGAGATGGAAAGATCCAGAGGAGTGAAGACAGAGGAAAAAAAATCGCCAGCGGTACACACGCGTCACATTTTGAATGACCGAAGGAAATGGGTGAAAAAGTCCTTTCAAAGACAGGAGAGAGGTAGAGGAGGAGGAATGTGGTGTAAGTGTGGATAAGAGCGTGTGCGGAGGTCTGCGTGTGTGTTTGTGTGTGTATGTGTCTATGTGTGCAATGATGGCACGTGTGTGTGTGTGCGTGTGTGTGTATGTGGTGTTGTGGCTGTTAATCTTTACGTGTTGTAGGGTTAGTAGTTTAAGTCAAGGAAGAAAGAAGGATTGGGCGTGGCTCCTTTTGTCTCTACCACAGGTCAAGTAGTAGGTACTGCTAGTTTGATGTATGTGGTGTGTGCGTGTATGTATATGTATCGTGTGTGTGTGTGTGTATGTATGTGGTGTTCGTGTGTGTATGCGTAGATTTTGGGTATGTGGCCAATAACTGTGCTTCACTTAGTGTATGTGTGCGTGTGTGCTTGTGTACGTGCGTATGTGTGTATACCTGTTGAAAAAAAAATGTGTGCCGTGTGTATGGGATGTATGTTTGGCTCATTTGTTGTGTGTGTGTGTAGTGCGTGCGTGTCGTATGTGTTTGTAGTTGTGTGTGCATGTACGTGTGCGTTTCTATGTGTGTGTGTAAGTGTTATATAGGTGTATATACGTATATCCGTGGTGGTTGTGAGTTTTGGGTGTGTGCATTCGTGTGCGTGGTGCGTCCGTATGTTGTGTTGTTTTGCGTGCGTGTGTGTGTCTGTGTCTATGTGTTACGATGTGTATGTGTGTGTATGCGTGCGTGTAGGCATATTGTGTGTAAGTATATGTATCGATGTGTATGTGAATTTGTACATGCGTGTATGTGTATGTTTTTGGAGTTGTGTAGGCGTAATGTGCGTGCGTGTGCTTGTGTGCGTGTGTGCGCTTACGTGCGTGTATGTGCGTGTGTGTCTGTGCCCATGTGTGTATAAGTGTGTACGTATTTGTATGAGTATTGTGGGCATCTGTGCTGGTATATGTGTATGTACGTGTGTATGTGTGTGTGTGTGTATTGTGTGCGTATGATATATATATCCCCGTGATCACCGTCACAGACCAGTTGTTGCTACATATCGCTGGTCACAATGCGCTTCGCGTTGTTTTAGCCTTTAAATGACACCACCCCGCTGTTTAAGCGAGCAGGCCAACAGAGTGATCCACAACAACCCAACTCCCTGAGCTCGTGGAGCATTAAACACACACAACGCCGAGTCTGGGAATCGAAACCGCGATCCGACAAACCATGAGTGCGCTTGCCCTAACCACTGGGCCACTGTGGCCTCCACACAGATATATATATATATATACATATATATATAATATATATATATATATATATATATAGTATATATATATATATATATATATATATATGTATATATATATATATATATTAATATATATATTATATAATATATATATATATGTAATATATATATATTATATATATATATATATATATATGGATATATATATATATATATATATTATATATATATATATATATATATATATATATATATACACATATACATATATATAATATATATATATAAATACATATCAATATATATATGTATACACTCTTCTGCGAGTTTGATACTTTTATGTTACAGACGGAGATAATTTGTTGAACTCGATGTTTTGTGGTGTTGCTGTAGATTCGGTTGATGCTGTTCCTGAAGTTTACTCATATTTCTTGTGGTTTCATATTTTATTTGGCACATCAGTTTTCAGGGACCGATGAGAGGCTGCGTGTGTAATGTGAGGCGAGGTTGTGTGTGTGTGTGATTTTTGTAGAAGAGTGGGAATATTTGAATGTAGGTTGAAAATAGTTAATCGTGGGACGTGTACTTGTACCCTTGTCGAAAGAGTTTCGTGAAACACCTGACAAGTAGTTAGGTAGTTAACATTTTGTGGTAGTTCTTCAGCGGATATCAAATATCCTTTATTTGGTAATATCGCGATGATTGGATTGCAGACCTTCATCGCATCGATTGTAGTTACAATGATACGTATGTGAGTTGTTTTTTACTAACCCATCATGATTTAGTGATGTTAGTTATAAGCTTTTATCGTGTTTTCTGAAGATTGATCATGAAAGGGTGATATATTTGTACGGATGTTTCATTTGTGGATTGTTTTCATTTTAAGACGGAATACAACACACATTTAAACGAATCATCATTTTATTTCAAATTTAAATTTGATAACTGAACCTCATACAATGTATTCTAGAATCATTCCCTGAGGATTACATCGTTCTGTAAGCTATTGTCACATTCTATGACGTCTCGTGTTTCGTTTTGAATATTTTCTGAAAACTTGTAGCAGCAATTTATTTAACGACATATATTAGTCGGATGAAATATTGCAAAACACAAATACAAGAAACGTATATGTTGCTCTATTTATTTTATTTATGATTCGCCGATATAAATTTTCATATAGAAACGAAATGTAAATTTCTATTCAATATTTACTGCACACAATGCAGGTTAATTCTCGAACATTGACATACGGTGGACATGGCAATGAACCACAAGCAGCCTGAACGAAATACAGTAGAGCTCCATCTTCGTTTCTGTAACCCGCTGGATCAGCTTCTGAGTGCATAGTCCACACACACATATTCAAGTTTGCCTTTATGCCCGTAATGACCGGACATCAAATATCCCGAAATACTCAGCTGTCCAACCAGCGTAACACTTGGTCCTGGCTGGAACATCATAACAACAGCAGGTTGTCGTCACCAAACAGACAGCGCACGGAACTGTTGTGATCATGAATTGATTCAGCATTAGCAAAAGAAAAGAGTTATAGTTGGGGGTATAATTCCAGTTGATATTCACTGCCATAAAGTAAGCACTTTTTGTATCTCCTGTCGTATAATTGGCCCAAATGGGGTCGTTAGGTAGACACAAGAGATTACTTCCGCCCACAGTATGGCTATAAAGTGTCCACAGCCACACCTAGAATTGGTAGAATAAACCAAGTAAAAAAGATGTTAAGCAAAATTATATGTGAAATAACGGAAATATTCATTACAAATTGACACTTAAAAGGAGTCATGTTAGTCGTTGTGAACGAATTTGTTTTGTATATATGTTAGTGTTTGTAAGTGTAAGCTGTGTGTGCTTGAATGCTTGAGAACGTAGCTGTGCATTTGCCTTGTCATCATATGTACATATATATATAATATATATATATATATATATATATATATATATATATATATATATATAATATATATATATATATATATATATATATATTGGTACTAAGCAGCATCAAGGATCTCCAGATGTAATGCGGTACGCTTGGTTTCATGCAAATCCAATTATATATATTGATGGAGAAAAAAAGAAAGATATTTTATAACGCATGCACTCGTGTTTATCCAAAATGGAAAGGATGTTCACGTTGTGAACGGGATATTTTGGGTTGTGGAAATTGTGGTGGTTTTTGAGTAGGACAATAGGGGAGACGACGAGATGCAGAGAAGTGGTGGGTAACCGTCGATGAAATGTTGTTTAGTCGATCATACGAGAGTCAGTGGCTAAACCTCTCGTTTAGACTCGACGAATCAGGCTTACATAGACGTTATGATCACACAGACCTTTTTTCATGCAATACACAGAAACGAGGTGGGAGGTAAAATTGTTGAGGATCAGTGATGGCTTAGTGCTTAATAATAAATGACGGCGAAGTGGGCGACCGATAAAGGATTCGCGTAGGGTTTATAGAGAGTAGATTCAGAGCATTAGGGATTGTGTGAGGTTGATTGGGGACGCAGTTTTGTAGCAGCAGTTTGAATTGGAAGTTTCGGAATTACCTTACAAAGATATACTGGATAATTAATGAGGTGATGTGTGGTGCATGAAAAGAGCAAGGTTTTAGCGACAGGACGATTTCGGTGAGGCGGAGAAGAATAGAAGTGCATTCTGTACTCTGTTGTGTTCTCTCACTAACATTTAGTCTCTCTCTATTTTACTTAATGAATAAGGTCCTTAGCTTTTTCCATCAGTTACAGTATGTGGCTTGTCCAGTCCTCATTCTACATTGTGCGTTCATTCCATTAACCATTTACAGTCACTGTCATCAATTCTAATAGACTCCATTCAATTTAGCCCACACCTACGATCATTGGGCACTCTAGTTAAAGAAAAGAGTTTATTTGAGTAGTAGCCTAATTGATATTCACTGCCATAAATGTAACCACTTTTTTCAACTTCAGTCGTATAATTGGCCCAAATTGGATCGTTAGGTAAACACAAGAGATTACTACCGCCACCTGTGTGGTCATAAAATTGTCCACCAACCACACCTAGAATTGGTAAGAATAAATCAATTAAAAAAGAAGATATTAAGCAAAATTATATATGAAATAACGGAAACATTCATTACAATTTGACCCTTAAAAGAAGTCATGTTTAGTCGCGTGTGAAGGAATTGTGGTGTATATATGTTAGCGTTTATGTGAGTGTAAGAAGTGTCGCTGTATGCATGGGATCATAGCTGTGCATTTGCATTCTCTTCATATATATATATATATATATATATATATATATATGAAGAGAATGCAAATGCACAGCTATGATCCCATGCATACAGCGACACTTCTTACACTCACATAAACGAAAACATATATACACCACAATTCCTTCACACGCGACTAAACATGACTTCTTTTAAGGGTCAAATTGTAATGAATGTTCCGTTATTTCATATATAATTTTGTAATATCTTCTTTTTTTTAATTGATTTATTCTTACCAATTTCGGTGTGGTTGGTGGACAATTTTATGACCACACAGGTGGCGGTAGTAATCTCTTGTGTTTACCTAACGATCCAATTGGGCCAATTATACGACTGAAGTTGAAAAAAGTGGTTACATTTATGGCAGTGAATATCAATTAGGCTACTACTCAAATAAACTCTTTTCTTTTGCTAACGCTAAATCACTTCATGATCACAACGTTCCGTGCGCTGTCTGTTTGACACGACAACCTGCTGTTGTTATGATGTTACCAGCCAGGACAAAATGTTACCCTGGTTGGACAGCTGAGTATTCAGGATATTTGATGGCCGAACATTATAATAGTAAGGGCAGACATGAATATGTGTGTGTGGACTATGCACCAGAAGCTGATCCAGCAGGTTACAGAAACGAAGATGGAGCTGTTTTATATTTCGTTCAGGCTGCTTGTGGTTCATTGCCATGTCCACCGTATATCAATGGTCAAGAATTAACCTGCGTTGTGTGCAGTAAATATTGAACAGAAATTAAATTCGGTTCCATATGAAAATATCTCTGTGAATTACAATAAATAACATAAAGTATTAATTGTGTTACCTAATACTTTCTTTAAAGTAAGTCTATCGTTACAATAAACTGTTGTACTAGTTTACAGAAGATATTCAAACAATACAAAAGAGGCAACGTAGAATGCCAGAAATATCCTCAAAAACAAGAAAAATCTAAATCTGTCGGAATGATTCTAGAAAACATTTTGTAAGATTTCAGTTTATCAAACTTATCGTTGAAATAAAATGTTATTTTGTTTAACAGTATTTTGTCTTCTGTCTCATGATTCAACAAACCCCAAATAAAGTACCACCATAGAATTATATCAGCTTTTCATGCCCAGCCTTAGACAATCTAATACTCGACGCTACTATCTCAGACATCTTGGTTTTCAAATTACAACTCGGATTCTGACAAGGAGCCATGAACCGCTACATTACTTAGCACAGAACTTAACTGATTCTTTCAACAACAACCAGATACTTCCACACAATCCATTCTATTTGACGTTATTAATCAGGAAAGCTCTCCGTTCCATTCCTACCCCATTCTTATAAAACCTATTTATCGTCTACTTTAGAAAATATCACAAAATGTTCAATTAAAGCTTTCTGAGAATGTGGAATTTACACGATCAATCCTTCAAAAGACAGTATAAATGAGTATTGGTCCTGCCAACTATCTCTATATCACAAAATTCCCACACCTCTTCAAAATAAGATACAAAACGAAACTCGATGCCCATAAACATACACGTCATACACTAAATGCTGATATACAAGAATAAGAAATGAAATCAACCAGAAAAATTGCCTCATTTCGAAGAAGAGAACATCAAATACGACGATTTCTTTCACTCATCTACGTAAACATACCAGAACCGAAGAAAGGGAGGATCCTAGAAGCTGAATACATTTAATGCAAAACGAATACAACACCAAATAAGTGAGAGTAAAGAGAGCAATATAGTCAGGGCAATCACGGATGTTGTGTGTGAGAAGGAAGGAGATGTTGTGACCGTCACGTTATATCCAATAGGATTCATGACAGTATGTGGAGTGTGTCGAATATTTGTTAGATAAACGAGGTTTCGGTTAACAACATCAAGCTGCAATAAAGATAAAGATTATTAATGTTTACTATCCCACTATTATTAGTCTAATGGGTAAATCTGCATGCGCTTCTCCAGATTACAAATATTTTCCTGGTTGTAAATCGTAAACAATTGCAGAGAATACGGACGCTGGTAGATCTTCAAATTCATCTTTGATTCAGCGGCATAATTAGACAGTTAAAACGACCGCCATGTGTTTAAGCTGTACAAGAGCATGCGCAGCTGCATATCCAACCCGCCATTACAAAAGGAAAAATATGGACTTTGTTGAAATCTGACATGGCTGTAAGATTTATTTTGTAGCTTATTTCGAATTAACCTTATTTCGAGGGCCAAACCGAGAGTGTACAACACACACACACACACACACACACACACACACACACACGCACGCACACACACACACGCACACACACCACCGCACCCACAAACACACACACACACACACACACAGATACAAACACACACAGACACACACACAAACACACACATACATATAAATATATATATTATATATTAAATTAGGTAAAACTATATCTGAGGGGTCTAATAATATGCTTCATCTAAGAAATTTAATCATAACTATGGAATTCCTCCGCCGTACATATGCAGTCCATACGGAAGGTGCACTTGCGAATTGAGTTTCAATGGGAGACACTGTACCTGTATGTTTTGCTATGATTTTAAAACAAGAAGAAACATATTCAAGCTAGTGATAATGACTAGCTAAAAATATGTATGAATGTCATTATTCGTTTTTAATAGAATATTTCTGGTCACAGAAGAGAGAACGGCTTCTAACTTAGTTCCAAGTATCTTTCATTGGAATTTCAACAACATGAACAGGATATTTTTGTATGTATGTCTGTATGTATGTAGGCATGCATGTATGCATGTATATATGTATGTATGTATGTATGTATGTATGTATGTATGTATGTATGTATGGTATGCTGAAGTAGTGTATGTATGTATGTATGTATGCATGTATGTAAGTAGGTATGCATGTATGTATGTATGTATGCATGTATGTATGTATGCATGTATGTAGTATATATATGCATGAATGTATGTATGTATGTATGTATGGTATGCATGTATGTAAGTAGGTATGCATGTATGTATGTATGTATGCATGTATGACTGTATGCATGTATGTATTATATATGCATGAATGTATGTATGATGTATGCATGTATGCATGTATGTATGCATGATGTATGTATGTATGTATGTATGTATGTATGTAAGTATGTATGTATGTATGCATGTATAAATGTTTGTATGTATGTATGTATGTATGTATGTATGTATGTAAGTATGTATGTATGTATGCATGTATGAATGTTGTATGTATGTATGTATGTATTATATTTATAATGAATGCATGTATGTATGTCAGGTCACTTTCGAGTGCTACTGGTGACATGTAACCCAGTACACCCTGTTGCATTGTCGGGTCGTCGGCGACTAAGCCGGCAACCCCACCAGCTTGTTGGTGAGGAGGGAGTTTATTGGACACCTGCGGGATGAAAAACAAAACCCGTCAAAGAGCGGAGGAACTCTTGAGAATCAACGGCCATCCAATATATGTCTTAAGGCTGTATCATTCGCGGGGACATAGAAATAATCGGACTGAATACCCGATCGCTCGGTTAAACCATTGGGATTGAAGGACTCCTACACTTTGTTAGGGATCCTTCTAGGAGAAGGTAAGCAGGTAACTGGGATAAACTCGGACATAAAACCTGCGGCTCAGTGGTTACCGATGATGTAGACTTGTTCTTCTTTCGGATTATAGCTGCTGTTGCTTAGTGACTGGGATTGAACACAGTGCACAGCCTTTCCTCACTATAAAAAAAATCTTCATGCACAGGCATTGCAAGATAACAACATTGATTAAGCTTCGTGCAATGCCCATACTCGATAACGAGGGGGCAGCCACCAAGTATGTTGTATGTATGTTGGATGGATGGATGGATGTAAGTATGTATGCATGTATGTATGTATGTAAGTATGTTTGTATATATATGTATGTGTATATGTGGTCTATCATATATACATGCTTATATTCAAACCACATGCAGTATACATGTATACATACATGTATGTATGTATACATATATGCATGCATGTATATATGTAAGTATAAAAGTATGTATGGTGTTTATGTATGTATGTATGTATTGTATGTATGTATGTGTGTGTGTGTATGTATGGTTGTATGTATGTATGTGTGTATGTATGCGTGTATGTATGTATATATGTGTGGTGTATTATATATGTATGAATGAGGGTATGTATGTATGTATGTATGTATATATGTATGTATTTAAGTATGTGTGTATGTATGTATATATGATGTATGTATGGGGGGTATGTATGTATATATGTATGTATGGGGTATGTTGTATGTATGTATGTATGTATGTATGTATGTAGATGTATGTATGTTGTATGTATGTTGTATGTATGCTGTATGTATTATATATGTATGTATGTATATATGTATGTATGAATGTATGGTATAATGTATGTATGTATGCATGTATGGTAGTTCAGGTCACTTTCGAGTGCACTGGTAACATGTAACCCAGTACAAACCTGTTGCATTGTCGGGTCGTCGGCGACTAAGCCGGCAACCCCACCAGCTTGCTTGGTGAGGAGGGAGTTTATTGGACACCTGCGGGATGAAAACAAAACCCGTCAAAGAGCGGAGGATCTCTTGAGAATCAACGGCCATCCAATATATGTCTTAAGGCTGATCATGCGCGGGGACATAGAACAGTAATCGGACTGAATACCCGATCGCGCGGTTTTAAACCATTGGGAGTGAAGGACTCCTGGACTTTCTAGGGCATCCTTCTAGGAGAAGGTAACTCAGGTAACTGGGATAACTCCGATATAAAACCTGCGGCTCAGTGGTTACCGATGATGTTGACTTGTTTTTTTTCGGATTATGGCTGGTGTTGCTTAGTGAGTGGGATTGACTCAGTGCACAGCCTTTCCTCGCTTTCAAAAAAAACTTCATGCACAGGCATAGCACGATAAAAACATTGATTAAGCTTCGTGCAATGGCCCTACTCGATAACGAGGGGGCAGCCACCAAGTATGTATGTATGTATGTATGGATGGATGGATGGATGGATGTAAGTCTGTGTGTATGTATGTACGTATGTATGTATGTATGTATGTATGTATGTATGTATGTATGTATGTATGTATGGTATATATGGTCTATCGATATATACATCTTATATTCATGCATACATGCATGCATACATGTATACATACATAAATGTATGTATGCAGATATGCATGCATGTATGTAGTATGT
>NW_021835621.1:0-2500 GCF_006345805.1 Octopus sinensis
CAACTTTTTAGGGATTGAGTAATTCTCATTCAGGATCAATAGAGTACGGAAGCCCGGGTATGTTTTCCTCATATTGTAAGTGTATCCCTGTTATTACATACCCGATAAATCATTCACGGGATAAATCAAACGGGGTAACACAAACACACACACATATGCATGCATGTGTGTGTGGTGTGTGTGTGTGTGTGTGTGTGTGTAATACACAACACAGAGCATATGAAATGATTAATTCTATAAAACTCGATATTAAGGATATATATTTCCAGTTTTGCTCTTTATAACCCCGATAGTGGGGAGAGATTAAACATAAAATTTTCTAAAAAAATAATTAAAAAAAACATAGTGGGGCTTGCAAAAGTTACTGGATGGTGAACACACCGAAGGATATATACGTATGTATGCTTACATGCATGTATTATATATATATGTATATATATATGTATAGGTATATATATATATATATGTATATATATGTGTGTAATATATATATATAATATTATATGTATATATATATATGTATATATATATATATGTACATATGTGTGTATATATTATATGATATATATATATTACATATATATGTATATATATATAGATATAATATATATATAATATATATACACATACATATATATATATATTTGTATTTATTATATGTATATACATGTATTATATATACTTATATTATGGTGTGTTATGTATCTATGTGCATGAATGCATGTTTGCATGTATACATGCACACATCTGAGTGTGCATGTGAACAATACGTCATATAAAACGCAGACACACATACACACCTACCCACACACGCACGCATATATATATATATATATATATATATATATTAATATTATATACAGATATAACAATACATACACATATAAACACAGACATATTACATATTCGTCACAACATATATCTACATCATCTCCCATATTTTTCTCTCCGTCTGTTTCCCCGCCACCCAGCCACGTCACAGCAACAACAGCGAACTCGCTCCCCGCCCCCCTGCTTATACCCCACCCCCAATTATACACCACCCTCGTTCTGTTTTGAACGCTCACACACACTCTTTGATGATTCCTGTCTGGTTTTCGTAAAGTCTATCCTATCTGATTCGAAATCTCTTGGAAATGGAAAAAAACGCACCGTTACATGTATTATTACTTTATATATAAAACTCCCTACGATTTTATACATGTGTATATACAAACATACATACATAAATACATACATACATACATATACATACATACATACACACATACATACATATATACATACATATACATACATATATACATACATATATACATACATATATACATATATACATACATATATACATACATATATACATAAATATATACATATATATTATATATGTTATATATATATATTATATATTATATATATATTATATATATATATATATATATGCATATACACACATATATATACGTATATATGTGTGTATATATATTATATAATATATATAATACACATAATATACATATACATGCATATATAAATACATAATACATACATATATATATATATGTATAATATGTATAAATATGTATATTATATTATATATATATATTATAATATATATATAATATATATATATATGAACATATGTAAGCGTTACATAAGAAATAGAAGTATGGGTACCTTCATATTTTACGTCTCCCTACGAACCCAAATCAATACTCAACACAAAAATACACGAACACACCCATACACACACTCTGTCACATCCCACACATGCATACACACGCATACGCACACACACACACACATACACACGCAGAAATTCTTATGTGCGTCCTCATTCCCCACCCCGTAACATATATTACATCAATCTCTGCTGTAACGCCATCTTGCTTGCCGCAAACCCTACCCCACCGCATCTCACCTCACCTACCCCCGTGCCTCCACTAGTACCCTCAATTTCTAGCGACATCGTCACCGCTGCCGTCACCATTATCGGTGGCACCACCGTCACCAACATCCACCGCCTCCACCACCCATACCGTTACCAAAAGCCAGCGGCAACACCACCAACAACAATCTTTCTGAGAACCAATCACAACCGTAGTCACAATCAAGACCAACTCGAGCGAACGGAGGCAAAGATAGAGCCTTTATATGGTCATTGAATCTGCTCGAAATAGCAATTAAATTTCTCTCAAATCGTAGAGCACAGTCTTAAAACGGGATACGCTTTGGACAATTTAGTCGTGGGAAGCTTTCATATAGAGTATAGAAAACAAGTACCTTGATCGATTAATTCAGTTGAAAGATCTTCAAGGCGGTGCTGCAGCATGGCCGCGCCTAATGACTGAAACAAATAAAAGAATATGTGTGTGTGTGTGTGAGAGAGAGAGAGAGAGAGAGAGAGAAAGAGACAGAGAGACAGAGACAGATCGATCACATAACGCATTGACTTTCCCAACTAATTCGATGAGAGAGGGTTTAAACTCAGAACGTAAAG
>NW_021835621.1:7500-15000 GCF_006345805.1 Octopus sinensis
GAGAAAGCGATAATGGCAGAGATGGTGGTGGTGGTGGGATAGCAGTGTGTGTGTGTGTGTGTGTGTGTCTATATGTGAGTGTGCATGTGTGTGCGTGTGCACGCGGTTGGTGGGGTGTGAAGGGAGTGTCACGTTACGAATGTGACGTGAAGAATGAGTTTCTTGACATCGAAAGGTCAAGTGAACCGAGTGATAAATTGACGCGCATGCGTAATCGAATTTTCTCTTTCACTTTCACTTAGCGGACCCTTAAATCCCTTTCTTCTGTTTGTTTTGAGGTTTGTCTTTCGCTGAAAATTGTAATAGTATAATTTACAATGCATTATTTAACCACACAGCCACACACATACACACACAAATACAGACTTGTAACATATGCACTCACGCACACTCGCTCATTCACACATATACACACAAACATATCTATACAGAGAGACCTGTGCACGTACACACACATATCTATCTCATCGCTTTGACAATATGTATTTTTAATGCGCTTACATGGAGTTTTTAAATCATTTATCTTTTCATTATGCAAGAAAATAAGACCTCCCATCTTACACCTGCATAGCACACCACCCTTTCTATTACATACACTCGTATACATGCACAAATGCATACATACGTACAACCGTGTATGTATGTATGTATATATATATATATATGTATGTGTATAGATATGTAAATATATGTGTGTATTTAAGCATGCATGTAGGTATGTATGTAGGCATACAACCATACACAGGTTTTTAAGCATGCGTAAACAGCATCAAACGTAAACGCAAATAGATGTGGCTATATATATATATATACACACACATGTACAAGATCTATGTATGACTGCTCGTATGTATTATTCCTTTATATATATATATATATATATATATATATATATATATATATATGTACATATCTCTTTGTACATCTATCTATTTCTCTCTCACTATATATATATATATATATATAATATATATATATATTTATATATAGAGGCATTATACATACATGCCAGGAGGCATTCTACATACACGCCATACGCTAAGAGGGACAATCAGTCATTTCTACCAAAAATATTACTAATCCCCCGAATGCAATTTTTCAAAGAAAGACATTTAAAAATATATAGACCTGTATCACAGTGATTTCATACTTACGTAATCATCAGCAGGCCTGAATATACTATAATAAACAACGACCCCGCCTCGCTTAGCCGATCAGCTAACTGATCAACATCAACGAAGCACATGGGTGGGTTTATATATACTATATCCGGATGAATGGCAAACTTTTACGAATTGCATTTTCGGGAGAGGAAAGTTTTTTCGGAAAAAATTTAGCAATTAAGGACAACTACTTAATAAGGAAAACTTAACAAGAAATGTCAGGTAGATAGCGTAAAAACCTCATAAGAGAAAAATTTTCGAAAATAATTATTTCTTATTGAACAGATTAATTTATATATAGAGGGCATTATACATACATGCCAGGAGGCATTCTACATACACGCCATACCCTAAGAGGACAATCAGTCATTTCTAACCAATATTACTAATCCCACCGAATGCAATTTTTCAAAGAAAGACATTAAAATATTAGACCTGTATCACAGTGATTTCATACTTACGTAATCATCAGCAGGCCTGAATATACTATAAATAACCAACGACCCCCGCCTCGCTTAAGCCGATAGCTAACTGATCAACATCAACGAAGCACATGGGTGGGTTTATATATACTATATCCGATGAATGGCAAACTTTTTCGAATTGCATTTCGGGAGAGGAAAAGTTTTTTTCGGAATAAAAAATTTAGCAATTAAGGACAACTACTTAATAAGGAAAACTTAACAAGAATTGGTAGGTAGATAGCGTAAAACCTCATAAGAGAAAAAATTTCGAAAATAATTATTTCTTATTGAACATATTAATTTATATATAGAGGGCATTATACATACATGCAGGAGGCATTCTACATACACGCCATACGCTAAGAGGGATGTTGATCAGTTAGCTGATCGGCTTAAGCGAGGCGGGTCGTTGTTTATTTATAGTATATTCAGGCCTGCTGATGTAGACATGTACACACACACGTACACCCGCACGTGCTTTTATATTTCGTGCTTATATTTGCTTCGCAAGAATTTTGATTCGGCATCGTGTTTTGGAAATTGGTACTTATGTATTTTTTGGTAGGGTCATTTTGCCAATGAACTCGCGTCTGGAATGTAGTTCACTTTAAATTTATTACTAACTAATTAACGAATAGTTAATTATCTTCATTACGATCTAAATCTTTGATAGATCGATAATTCACAATAATCACCGAAACGATCACTGTGGTGATTACGAATAATTAATGACAAACTAATTAATTATTAATTTATTGATTATTAGTTTACTTAGCAATACGTATGTATGCGTGTGTCTGTCTGTGTTCTTTTCGTGTTTGTGTATGTGTGTTCATGTGTCTGTGCGTGTATTGTGTGTGTGTGTGTGTGTGTGTGTGTGTGTGTGTGTGTGTGTGTGTGTACGTGTGTGTGTGTACGTGAGACCCTGTTTTAGTATTAGTTCTTTTAGTTTTTGTGGCACACTTTTGTATGAGTACTTCCCAGTGTATTTAGAACATTAAGACTTTCAGAATCCATCGTCAGTGTTTCTAAACCTTCCTTTTCTTGCGTTCTGAATGTAAATGGTCTTGGCGTTGGTTACTTCCGCTTTATTTTTTTTAAAAATGCCTTTACACGTTAAACCTTTACACGTTAAACCAAATGAATTCCTATCAACTTTTTAAAATTAAATAAAGGATACTTTGGATAATGTAGTCCAAGTTAAACTATGTCTGAAAATGTAGACAGGATGTTTGTTTGCTGTTCCTTCTCGAGCCATGCTTGGCTCATAAGGGTTGGTTTCCCGGTTTCTTTGGCGTATAGGTTCCCCACCTGGACGGGACGCCGGTCCGTCGCAGGTGAGCTGCAAGATGCAGGAGCAAAGAGCGAGAGAAAGTTGTGGCGAAAGAGTCAGCAGAAGTTCGCCATTACCTTTTGCCGGAGCCGCATGGAGCTTAGGTGTTTCGCTCATCGACCGGTCTGAGATTCGAACCCGCGATCCTTCGACCGCGAGTCCGCTGCTCTAACCACTAGGCCATGTATCTAGTGACGGGATGGTCACGGACTGAATGCCTTTAGATCTTCCGATGGATCGCAGCTGACCTGGAGTTAAACAATAAACAATAGCAGCAGCAACAACATCAACGACAACATCAATAGTAACAACATCAATAACGATGACGACGACGATGACGACAACTGTCAAAATAATAGTTGACACAAAGCCTGTCAATTCATGTATACAATGTGCAGCCGACAAAGTACGCAAAATGATAGAAAATGGCTGGAGCATTAAACTATTTACGGCCACCATTTTGTTTTAATATTTTTCTTGCCCTATTCTTTGCCTTCTCTTATACTCCCAATGTTTTCCTTTATCTTCCTTTGCCTTTCCCTCTCTCTTGGCCTTCCCCCACTCTCTCTCCAAGCTCACCCATCATCTTCACTATCTATCCTTATTATCGCTTTCTTCTTCTTTTCTCAAAGTCGCTAAGATAAGGTTGTTGTGAAAAGACTTCCGGTTGATGATAATATATGAAGAACGGAGCTAATAAATCGAATTAAAGAAAGCAAACAAACAAAAAATAACAACAACAACAACAATTAATGTCTAAGTGATTAATGGTTTTGGTCCTTAACTTCAAAATAGGGATCTTGGGATACAAACAGAGACCTTTCTTTATGAAAACAAAAGGGAACAGCGAGTCGGACAGGGTGTTGTGAATAAGACATGGGACGGCTACCAGATCGAACGCTGATATGAACTACAATGATTTTTTTGTTTTTGTTTTTGTTGTTGTAGTTACTTTTTTGTTGTTGTTGTTGTTGTTGTTGTTGTTGTTGTTCTTGTTATTATTTTTAACCCGTGTTCAGCACTAAAATCTATCAAGCATATGATCAAAATTGTTCCGACTGTGACCGTCCAATATTTTATCCAAAAGAAGTCTGTCTGGGATGACTTTATCGTAAGTAAAACTTTAAAGAATCATAACTATGTCTGTTACATTAGAAACGGTGTAACTCTTTGGTTAAGGAGTTTGCTTAGCAACCACGGAGATTCGAGTTCGAATAATTGCGTGGCAGCTTGAGCATCTGTTAATTTTTTTTATAAAATTCACATAGTTTTCCTTTTATCTTTTACTTGTTTCAGTCTTTAGACTGCGGCCAAGCTGTGGCACTACTTTGGAAGATTTTATAGTCCATCAAACCAACCTCAGTATGTAACTTATTTCAAAGTCTGGAACTTATTCTCTTGGTCTCTTTTGCCGAACCTCTAAGTTACACAGACATAAACAACCCAACTCTTTTCCGATATATGACTCTCTGCGTTCCAGCTGTTGTGTTCAGTTCAATGAGGAACAACTAAACGAGGTCATCCGCGCCATTCTACCAGAGAATTGTCCCACCCAAAAGGATATTCTCATGAAATCGTCGCCCGATACGTAAGATTCAAACACGGAGTGCGGCTTCAATACGAAGTCGCTCGCCTCCGCGTTGCTAATTTGACCAAAAAAATTATAGAAGACCCCGGTTGAGAAATTCTACCGCATCCACCGTATTCTGATTTTTTCCGTCTTCAGATTACCCACCTTTTTCGGTCGGTCTGCGAAGTGTTACGTTGAATAACGACGCGGAGTTGAATGCGTGGATCAGTGAATTCTTCGAGTGAAGATAAAGTATTTTCTACCGTCAAGGTATCGACAAACGAGTGGAACAGTGGCGAGAATTAGTGAAAAATGAAGGAGAATATTTTATCGACTGATTTGTTAGATTTATTCATGAAAAATAAGGATTCAAATACATGCGGAAAAAAAAACGAACGAATTTATCTGACAACATAATACATTATCTATTGCAATCACGGAGCTGGCAGAATCATTAGCATCCCGGGCAAAATGCTTACCGGCATTTCGTCTGTGTTTACGTTCTGAGTTCGGATTCTGCCGAGGTCCACTTTGCCTTTCATCCTTTCGGAGTTTATTCTTTTACTTGTTTCAGTCATTTGACTGTGGCCATGCTGGAGCACCGCCTTTAGTCGAGCAAATCGACTCCCAGGACTTATTCTTTGCAAGCCTAGTACTTATTCTATCGGTCTCTTTTTGCCGAACTGCTAGGTTACGGGGACGTAAACACACCAGCATCGGTTGTCCAGCAATGATGGGAGGGGCGGACAAACACAGACACACAAACATATACACACAATTACATATACATATATATATATGCATATATACGACGGGCTTCTTTTAGTTTCCGTCTCCGAAATCCACTCACAAGGCTTTGGTCGGTCCGAGGCTATTATTGAAGATACTTGCCCAAGGTGTCACGAAGTAGGACTAAGTACCAGTGGAGCACTTGAGATGATGCAATCGATTAGACCCCGCCACAAACTTGCTGGCCTTGTGCCAAAACTTGAACCCGTTATTTTTAAAACGACAGAGCATGTCTTTTGGGAAAATTTGATTACTGTTACTATTACTAGCAGGTGAAGCGACAATACTGAGTACTTGCTTGTTGGCTCTTCCAGGAATATCGTGAAATGACCTACTCACCGAGAAAAATAATGGACAGTCCAAACATTGTTGGAAGCACTCCGTCGGTTACGACGATGAGGGTTCCGGTTGATCCGAATCAACGGAACAGCCTGTTCGTGAAATTAACGTGTAAGTGGCTGAGTACTCCACAGACACGTGCACCCTTAACGTAGTTCTCGGGAATATTCAGCGTGACACAGAGAGTGACAAGGCCGGCCCCTTGAAATACAGGTACAACAGAAACAGGAAGTAAGAGTGAGAGAAAGTTGTGGTGAAAGAGTACAGCAAGGATCACCACCACCCCCTGCCGGAGCCTCGTGGAACTTTTAGGTGTTTTCGCTCAATAAACACTCACAACGCTCGGTCTGGGAATCGAAACCGCGATCCTATGACCGCGAGTCCGCTGCCCTAACCACTGGGCCATTGCGCCTCCACAGTCCAAACATATTCAGACGACGGCTGGATGTAAGGACAATCCCACGTCATCGTAAACGCTATCGCCATGTTTTTTTTCTTTGTTGTAAGCAATAATCTTCACTGAACGTTTCCGTTCCTATTCTGAGATATCATCAGTGATGAGAAACTGACGAAAAGACTTCAGGAATCAACCGAGAAGATAACATTTTCGCCAGATATAGTGGTTTAAATTTCCTTTTGTTCTCCTAAACAATTTGTTTTTCCGGCGGTAATTTATATTTTATTTTATTTTATTTTATTTTATTTTATTTTACTTTTTACTATGCAATCAGGCTTGCGCCTATGCACGAGCGTGGCTTCGTGGTTGAAAAGCCTTCCAGCTTGCTTCCCTTGCATGTGGTCTAGGGTTCGATCTCATAGTCGGCATCTTGGACAATGCCTTCTGTTATAGCGTCGAGTCAACCACTGCCTTATGTATGTATGTAAGTATGTATGTATGTATGTGTGTGTGTATGTATGTATGTGTGTGTGTATGTATGTATGTTAAGTATGTATGTATGTATGTATGTATGTATGTATGTGGTGTATGTATGTATGTAATGTATGTAGTATGTATGTATGTATGTATGCATTAAGTATGTATTTTTATGGTATGTATGTATGAAGTATGTATGTTATGTATGTATGTATGTTATGTATGTATGTCTGTATGTATGTATGTAATGTGTTGTGTATGTATGTATGTATGTATGTATGTAAGTATGTATGTATGTATGTATGTATGTATGTATGTATGTATGTAATGTAAGTATGTATGTATGCATGTATGTATGTATGTAAGTATGTATGTCTCATTATGTATGTATGTATGTATGTATGTATGCATGTATGTATGTATGTATGTATGTATGTATGTATGTATGTATCGTATGTAATGTATGTATGAAGTATGTATGTATGCATGTATGTATGTATGTAAGTATGTATGTATGCATGTATGTATGTATGTATGTATGTATTATGTATGTATGTATGTATAATGCATGTATGTATGTATGTATGTATGTATGTATGTATGTATGTATGTAGTATGTATGTATGTAGTAATTGTATGTATGTATGTATGTATGTATGTATGCATGTATGTATGTATGTATGTATGTATGTCTGTAAGTATGTATGTATGTATGTATGCATGCATGTATGTATGTATGTATGTATTTATGTATGTAATGTAAGTATGTGTATGTATGTATGTATGTATGTATGTATGATGTAAGTATGTATGTATGTATGTATGTATGTATGTATGTATGCATGTATGTATGTATGTATGTATGTATGTAAGTATGTATGTATGTAGGTATGTATGTATGTATGTAAGTATGTTTATGTAATGTATGTATGTATGTTATGTATGTATGTTATGTATGTATGTATGTA
>NW_021835621.1:22500-25000 GCF_006345805.1 Octopus sinensis
GTGTTTGTGAGTCTATGATTGGACAGAACAGCGGCAACCGTTATCAATTATGAAAATTGGAACAATTTTTTTTAGAAAACATGTGTCTGTGCCTACAGCTGTGTGTGTATGTATGTGTATGTGTGCAGGCATGCCTATACATCCATCCATCCATCCACATATATGTATCTAATGTTTATGTATGTATATATAAACAAGCATTAATATTTGTATGTATAAAAAAAAAGCATTAATATTTGTATGTATATATAAACAAGCATTAATATTTGGGTGTATATATAAACAAGCATTAACATTTGGGTGTAGATACAGGAGATAACGTATCGAATACATGTTATGGAACAAGCAGAATTTGGTATCATCGAGCTGACAGAGAATGAGCAACTAGCTTCGAACTTTGATCTGAATAAGGTTGTTTCGTCCGAAATGTTCCCTGTTGTATTGAACACAAACGATCTGCTCCAAAAATGCAGAAGATACGACATGATACAGGGATAATTACTCGCTACAAAGACAGAACTGGACTGCTTCTTTAAAGGGGAAGACGAATGGTTCTGATGAAAAAATATCTAGAATATGAAATTGCTCTGTTTTTCTCTCCTTGGCGTGGTTGTGTGGTAAGAAGCTTGCTTCTCGAAGACATGGTTTCGGGTTCAGTCCCAATTTGCGCAAGCGTCTTCTACTATAGAATGGGGCCGATCAAAAGCTTGTGAGTGGATTTGGTTGACGGAAACTGAAACCCGTTGTGTGTGTGTCTATATATATATATATTTTATTTACTTTTATATGTGTATATATATATTATATATAGCAATTAAGGACAACTACTTAATAAGGAAAACTAACAAGAAATTGTCAGGTAGATAGCGTGAAAGACCTCATAAGAAAAAATTTCGAAAATAATTATTTCTTATTGAACATATTAATTTCTATATAGAGGGCATTATACATACATGCCAGAGGCTTTATACATACAGGCCACCCGCTAAGAGGGACAATTAGTCCTATTTCTACCAAACATTTTACACACCGGTGGGATTAGTAAAAATGTTTGGTAGAAATGACTAATTGTCCCTCTTAGCGTGTGGCATGTATGTATAATGCCCTCTGGCATGTATGTATAATGCCCTCTATATATAAATATATATATATATATATATGAGTGTATTTTCCCTTGTTAAACCTGCGTTAAACTCCATTTATATATACATACATACATACATACATACATACATATATACATACATACATACATACATACATACAAACATACATATATATATAAAGAAAACAGAAAATTCCGAATTACTGATGAACAACAATTGACTTACATCAATTATTATTTATTAATTCAATCCAAATATACTGCATTCCATCTAACAGCTGTTTCTGCTTCCAGTGTTATATGGTATTGCCATTGATATTCAAAATACGTAAAAATATTAGTAGTTTTATAAGAGATTTCAAACTGGATCAAGCGTCGACCTCTTTGCGCTCCAGGAAAGTAAAGACGATCTGTGTCTGCCTTGGGGTGTTGCATCTTTTTGCAAGTCAGCCTGTCAGTCTTCCTTCTTTCGCTCATATTCCAGTTCAACGCATCGAAACTGTAAATAACAACCAGAGCTGCTAAGGAATTTATGGCTAACACCTTCTTACGTGCATTTAATTCGGATTTTAAGACTGCTTGAACTCTCCTGAAATATTCCTTCCTGATCTTCGTTTTCATGCTTCTATCCTGAATGTCAGAGCCCGCATTATTATCATTATTATTATTATTGTTGTTGTTGTTGTTATTAGGCGAGCTGGCAGAATCGTTAGCGCGCTGGACGAAATGCTAAGCGTCATTTCGCTCGTGGCTACGTCTGAGTTCAAATTCCACCGAGGTCGACTTTACCTTTCATCCTTTAAGGTTTGATAAAATAAGTACCAGTTTAACATTAGGGTCGCTGTAATCCACTCATCCCCTCCCCCAAAATTGCTTCACCTGTGGCAAATTTTGAAACCATTATTATTATTATTATTATTATTATTATTATTTATTATTATTATTATTGTTGTTGTTGTTGTTATTGTTATTATTATTATTATTATTATTATTATTGTTATTATTGTTATTGTTATTATTATTATTAATATTATTATTGTTATTGTTATTATTATTATTATTGTTATTGTTATTTTTATTATTATTATTATTATTGTTATTGTTATTATTATTATTATTGTAATCATTATTATTATTATTATTATTATTATTATTATTATTATTATTATTATTATTATTATTATTATTATTGAGTGAGAGAGCAGTGCATGCCATCAAAGTGACACTGGGGTAAAATACGAAGCCCAATATACCCATCTGATAAGGGTACAGCCAGGCACATGCATCACACCATATGTGCGCGACATGGTGATCTCATATTAAGATAAACAGCACATGACCTTGCAGTGGGGCCCAGTTAGAATTTTCTTCAGTTGAGTAGCCCATCCCGCTCAA
>NW_021835622.1:0-5000 GCF_006345805.1 Octopus sinensis
TATGGGCCAAGGCTATCGTAGAGACACTTGGCCCAAGGTGCCACAGAGTGGGACTGAACTTGGAACCATGCCGTTGGGAAAGAAACTTCTAAACACACAGCCACTCAGGTCACGGAAAATAAATAGATACAAACGTATATTTATATACAACATTTAACAAATATATATACACTCACGCATACATGAATATATATAAATATATATATATATATATATGATTAGAAAGAAATTGCTAACTCACATACGGTGGTGGTGTGACAAACAATTCAGAAATTTGTTCTTATTTGTCAATAGTAATTCAATAATCTAATCTGAAATGACAAAGTGATATACAATGCATTGTGGGATTAGGTTACACAGTATGTAAGTAATATATAAGGCTTAAGTATCATTTTGATATCTTATCACAGATGTGTTGTGACAATCATAAAATTTATCCTCTGTATTTCATCGACCTCTCCCGATATGAATTACATGCATATATATATATTATATATATAATATATATATATATACATACATAATATATATGATTATATATATATATGTATGTGTATGTGTATATATATATATATACATACACAAATATATTTCTGTATGTGTGTATATATCTATATCTGTCTATCTATATATATATATACATATATGTGTATATAAATGAAAATATATATATATATAGAAAGAGAGAGAAAGAATGCTATACATACATAAACATACATGCATGCATTCATACATACATACATACTTACATACTTACATTCATACATACATACATACACACATACCTGAATACACAAAACGACAAGATCACATAAATATTACTATATACATGGGTGTGCGTGCTTCTTTCTGTATATTTATGCACATATATGTATATATATATATACATTATTATTGTTCTTATCATCATCATCATCGTCAATATTATTATTATTTGTACTATAAATATTTACAGAATTATGTGGCTCTCATAGAAATCTCTTCTAGTGGACTCGGCTACCAGCCTCATGGTAATCGAATAGAGAATTGTAATGCAGAGTTCGGTGCAGCTGCAATCAGGAAGAGCTGGATGATGAAATTGTTTCTTGATGATTATATTAACCATAAAATTTTAGGAGCTATGAGAGTTGAATTTATTTACTTAACCACTTGACCCGCTAAGGATTCGAAATTTTGGGGGGCACGGGACTTCTGGAGCCCAGTTATGAACTCATTGGCATACAGCTAATCAGAGCTCAGCTATCAAACTAATTTACGAACGCATAACATGTGGTGGGCGATAAGAAAAGGTCACTTGTGTAAGGAATGACCATGCTTTTCTCTTTTAATAATGCCTCTTGCTCTTGTTCTTGTTTCAATCATGGCTGCCTCTGCGTAGTTATTTATGTTGTTGTTTACTTTGAGAGGTTTGCTAGCACATCTTCTACCCATATGTTTCCCATCCATATTTTTACCATATAGGTCCCTAACAAAATCCGATAATAGGTATAGATATAACTCTATCTAATTGCTTGTTTCCTTCGAATATCACGCATAACTTGGTGATCGGTCAACTTACAACACCGTTCTTCATCTTCAGTTTACATGGTAGAGTGTGTTTGTTAACTTGATTGGTTGTATGCAAGTGAGTTAATTACTGGGATCCGGAACTCTCGTGGGAAAAAAAATTGCACTAAGTATTGCGATCGTTTCTTAGACTTCTTCGTATAAGAATAATTTCAGGGTATAATAAAATGTTTACACATAGGCAATATTATGCATGAAACGCGTTATGCAATCCAATTATTTATTCTGAAATCAATGCGAGCAAGAAATGCTAACTCACCAAAATATCAGGAAATCTTGGTTACAGCAACGATTCATCTTTTAGGGGAGTCCCCTAAGGAACTGAACTGAGACCATTACTGTTCGTGGTAGCTCTGTCAGTCATGCCATCAGCTTACTGTCACCCATCATCAACAAATATATTATCACTCAAGGACCCGGATAACATCCTAAAAGTACAGAATCTTCTTATACAATATACGTGTATATCAGTCAGCTGATGAAAGTAACATGCCGTCACTTCTGAGGAGTTTGAAGCACTCCGCTTTCGGTTCACAACCAAATTTCAATCATAATATATGGGAACAGTGAAAGGTACCTCACCATGCTGCAAGATAAAATCTGGCCAGTAACTGAGAGAATATAGAAGATTTTATTTTTATACAACATTGCACTCTTCCATATTTTGCTATTGTTGCTCGTGAATGACTGAATGCCCACTTCCCTGGGAGATGTTTGCCCGGGCAGAAGACCTGATTTAATATCCAGCGATTTATTTCTTCGGGGTTGGTTAAAAGAGCATGTCTACTCTACCAAACCAACGACTTTGGGAAAACCTGAAAGGCGAATACGAGAATCTATGTTTTCCATCCGGCAGACGTTCCTTATGAAATCATTTGATGCAGTTTCCGGACAGCTTCAGAAGCTGATGGCGAATGCTGGTACCTATATCGAATTTTAAATAAAACTCCATGAAATAAACTTTCTTCTCATATTTAATGTTTCTAAAAATGATACTCTTTCTCTTTTTACTCTTTTATTTGTTTCAGTCAGTTGACAGTAGCCATGCTGGAGCACCGCCTTTAGTCGAGCAAATCGACCCCAGGACTTATTCTTTGTAAGCTTAGTACTTATTCTATCGGTCCCTTTTGACGAAACGCTAAGTTACGGGGACGTAAACACCAGCATCGGTTGTCAAGCGATGTTGGTTGGGGGACAAACACAGACACACAAAGATACACACACACACACACACACACACATATATATATGTATGTATATATACATACAGCCTACTCACTACTTACCACACAACCAATCCGACGGCTATTATAGTTAAATAAATTATATGTATTTTAAAATCGGGCGTTACTTTTCAATCACCCTGTATATTGCTGTTTGCAAGCAGCATGCTTCAAACAATGTGTTGTCTTGGTTTCAGTTCCATTTCGCAGAATCTTGGACATGTTGCTTCTATTACGGATCCTCTGAAATCAAAAAACTTGTGAGCGGATTTGGTAGAGGGAAGCTGAAAAAAATCCGGTGTCTGCGAGTGCGTGTCCGTGTTGTGAGAGTTTGTGCATGTGTGCATCTAAGAGCGTATGTTTGCGCGGGGGGGGATGCGTGTGTGCGTGTATGTTTGCGTTAGTGTTTGTAATCTAATATCGCTTGAAAACGGTGTTGGATTATTTCCATCCCCGCCTGGCAAAGTGACCGATGGAATAAATACCAGGCTTTAAAATGATCTACCGGTGATGATTTGCCCGTCTAAGACCATCCAGGCAATGCCCCAGAAATACCACGATCCATTGACAGAAACAAACAGACAGAATTAATCGATATACAATATAGAAAAAAACCTACAATTATTTCAAGGTAACCCATCAGCTGAGCTTTTTGCGATTATGCAAATACTTCACTGTTCTCTCACGCATACAAACATGCATACCTACATACATACACATGCATGTCTGTGCGCGCGAGCGTGTACGCATAAATCTGCTCATGCGAGCATAGAAATTCACAGTTAATGAAGAATTCAGTGTTAAAACTAGTATATGTAAATTTTATTCACCGTTTCCTTAGAATGTGACTCAGTTATTTGATCTTTCGTTTCTTCGGAGCAAACGGAAGTGGAAATATCCTGGCCATTTTGTTCGGAAATAGTGAATATTAGAAACATCCACACATGAATAAATACATACCTATATGCATACATAGATACATTCTGATATACTTACATATTTATATGTATGTGTATATTTATGCATGTATATATATATATCTATATATATATGTATGTGTGTAAATATATGTATATATTGTATATATGAATATGTGTATATATACATATATATATCAGTATATATATCTCTCTCTCTCTCTCTCTCTATATATATATATATATATATATATAATATATATATATATATATCGTTTTGGATTTGGTTTGCAAGATTCTTTATGCGAGTTCGTATGTTGAAGCATATTCTATTGCGTCTGGGGAGAGTCATTTTCTTTTTGTGTCTTATAATTTAAACCACTCAGCGGTAAAATTTCCACTTGTTTTTATTTTTATTTTCCTAAAATTTTCGTTGCGTCTTGCAACCATTTCAAAAGTCAAGACTATTGAAAAGGTTGTCAGTAGTAAAAGGTTGCAAGATGCAACGAAAATTTTAGAAAGATACAAATAAGAAATAAATGGGAATTTTACCGGTGAATAGCTTAAATTAAAAAGAACAAAAAGAAAATGACCCTTCCCAGACACAAAGAATATGTATATATATATTATTTCTAAGACACTGAACGAGAAAAATTCAATGATAGTACTCTAGAGTAAAGATTAGTTGCCAACATAATGTGGCAGTTCTGATTAGGACGAATGCAACTGTTATTTAGCCCGAAGAAACATCGTTTCCAGCTGGCTATCGACGCACTATTTGCGTCCTTATATTTTCGAACAGAGATTTAGAAATAATTCTTTTTATATTTATGAAATCAGCGACTGTGTGTCAATTTGAAAAGTATATATTTCGAAGAAGAATCTAAGGTCACCATCTCTAGCCTAGCATTTATTCTGTGTTGATGAAGTGAAATAACTCACAAACCACTGGCACACACATATTTCTTTGAACTGAGTGGGGACACTAATCTTTCAGACAAACAAGAAAATCACACACGTCTACAAATATGTTGAAGCATTCAAAATATATAAATGCAACACATAAAAATAAATATTTATCTCTTGAATCGGTCCTTATTTAGCAGAAGGAAATCGTGACTTATTTGGGCAACCAGATTAAGCACACAATAAAATATCTAGTCTACGATACTGCCTCGCATGCATGAATCGTCTTTCCAAATGAAAAAAAACACAAAAAAAAACCAATCTGTCGAAATAACAGAAAACTGTTTTTAAAATTTTTAATACTTTATTTTAATAAATGACACCAGAT
>NW_021835622.1:10000-20930 GCF_006345805.1 Octopus sinensis
TAATATATTTTTTGGGTGGTTGGAATTAATATCTATATATCTAAGGATTCATTTGGTTTGTGGTACGGGTAATAAAGTGAGGTTTTTAAGTCGAGGGTGACGTCATGGAAGTTAGCTTTGGTTAAGTTTGGATTCTAAGGTAATCCTAAGGCCTAAGTTTTTAAAGAAGTGTAAAGATTTTTCCGGAACCCATCCGTGGTCCTGGGGTTTATTTTGTGGTGTATATATGGATGCACGTGTGTGTGTGTGTGTATGGGTACGCATGTACATGTGTATGTGCGTGTATGTGTATATGTGTATGTATGTGTGTGTGTATATTTGTATATGTATGTATGTATATGTATGTATGTGTATATATATATATATATATAGATATATGTATGTATATGTATATGTGTATGTGTATGTATTTGTATGTGTATGCATGCGCGTATATATATGTATGTATATGTATACGTGTGGGTGTGTGTATGTGTATATATGTATGTATGGATGTATGTATGTATGTATGTATGTATGTATACGTGTATGTATGTATGTATATATATATATATATATGTATGTATATATGTATATATATATATATATATATATATATATATGTATTTGTATGTAGGTGTATATGTATGTGTGTATATATATTTATTGGTGTATATGTATAGACTAGCCTTCTAAGAGTGTAGACATGAATCTGTAGGTACGCGTACGTATGTGTATATACGTGAATGTATGTAGATGTATGTATGTATGAATATAACGCGTGCGTGCGTGTATGTGTATGAGTGTACGAATGAGTGAGTGTGCGTGCTAATGAGTGTGCGTGCTAATGAGTGTGCGTGCGTGAATGAGTGCTTGTTTTCAAGTAGAAAGATAAATGGACTTGCTGTCATAGCCAAGATGCTTGTGACCAGCGGTCAAAGATAACAAAAGTAATAAATGAAGATAAGAAAATTAGGGAATGGGTCTGTATTTGTATGTATATGTGTGTATGTGTAGGTATGTATAGGTACACATATGTATATATATATATATATATATATATGTATATATATGTATATGTGTGTATGTGTATATATGTGTATATAGGGACTTGTGTGTTGTGTGTGCATGTGTGTATGTGGATATGTGTGTGTATGCGTGTATGTGTATGTGTGTGTATGTATATATTTTTTGTGTGTATATGTATGCGTGGTCGTGCGTGTATATATACATGTGTGTGTATATGTGTATGCATGTATATGTGTGTATATATATGTATATATATATGTATATATATATAGGTATATATATGTGTATTTATATATATGTGTAGATATGTGTATGTATATGTATGTGTATATATATATATATATGTGTGTGTGTGTGTATGTATGTGTGTATGTATATGTGTGTGTGTGTGTATATATGTATACATATGTGTATAGGTATAAGTGAGAATCTCCTTATTTACCTAAAACTCTATTCTTTTATATATATTTTTTTATTCTTTTATTTATTCTTTTATCTAATTTACCACTGACTCCTTGACCACTCCCCCAAGTATGATATTTTGCGCTATGCCTACCCCCAAAATGTCCCCCACCACCACCCCTTTAAACCTGCCTAAATGTATAAATGCCAATACAATTCTTGTTAACTAGCTTCCTGAAGATTTCTCTTGAATGAAACAGTTCTAGTCCTGTAGAAGCTCCTTCTATATAATAAATTAATTTTACTCTGCTATGTATTGAGTACCTTATTTACTGTGGTTAACCCCGAATCAACCCGGGACCTACATATATATATATATATATGTATGTATACACACATACACACACACACACACACACGCACACACACACACACACACACACACAAATATATATATATATATTCTGGATCTCTGCTTCACGAACAATATGGATATCATTCGTGATGTGAAAGTGACACCGACATCAGTTTCGGATCACAACATAATAGAGCTGTCTATGTTTGGGCCGAAAGTAACCAGAGACATACAGCCTAAAGGAAGCACCCGAAATCTCTCCAATCTGAACTTCCACAAAGCAGATTGGAAATCGATCCAAAAAGATATCCTCAGATAGGACTGGCCGGAATGTCTCTCCACACCAGACATTGACATGAAACTAGAATGTTTCATGTCTTCTGTGCAAGCCGTATGTCAGAAATATGTCCCAGAGCACAAGGCCAAAACAAATAGGAGCAAGATTCCAAGAGACAGGAAGATCCTCATGAAACGACGGACGAAGGTTGCAAATCGTCTCAACCAACATCCCAAAAGTAGCGAAACGTCCCGCCTAAAAACAACACTGATGGAGATGGAATAAAGGCTGCAACAATCCTGTGAAGGAGAAAGCAGACAAAGAAGCCTGGGTTATAAAAAACATTAAATCAAACCCAAAGGCCTTCTTTCATTACGCGAAAGAAACAGTCTCATTGCACTACAAGATAGGACCCCTCCTCCAAAAGGATGGCTCCCTCACAGACAGTCCAACTATAATCAGTGAGATACTGAATGACCAGTTCAAAAGTGTCTTTCCCACCCCGTTGGAACACAGACAAGTGAACGAACCAGTGGACTTCTTTGCCGCCTCACCTATAACCAGCGAGGCGGTTACAATAGAATGTATTGACATTAGCGAAAAAAATGTCCTACTAGCCATAGATGAAGTGGACACAAACTCAGCTGCTGGTCCAGACGGTTTCCCAGCAATCCTCCTCAAAGCGTGTAAGCATGCCCTGGCAAAACCCCTCAAGATTCTCTTCCAGAGCTTTCTTGCGAATGGCAAACTGCCAAGCAAGATGAAGGTGGGAATAATATGCCCAATACATAAAGGGGGAAGTAGAGTAGATGCCAAAAACTATAGGCCTATCTCTCTGACTTCACACATCAGCAAAGTCATGGAAAGGATAGTCAGAAAGAAACTAATCGCATTCCTTGAAGAAAATAACTTGCTGAGTAATACCCAGCATGGTTTTCGACCAGGTAGGAGCTGCCTGACCCAGCTCTTACAGCATTATGACTGAGTGTTGAGGCAGTTACTCAACATATCAAATGTGGACGTAATCTACCTTGATTTTGCAAAAGCTTTTGACAAGGTGGATCATGGTATGATATGCCACAAACTACGTGACCTCGGCATAGCTGGAAAACTTGGAGTGTGGTTGCATGACTTCCTGAAAGATAGGAGTCGGGCAGTAGTGGTTAATGGAGCCACCTCTATGAACACACAAATAGTGAGCGGTGTTCCACAGGGCACTGTCTTGGGACCACTGCTTTTTATAGTGGCCCTCTCATATATGCCCTCAAATGCCCGGATAGCCACTCTGGCAAGCTATGCAGACGATACGAAAGTCTCGCAGAAAATACAGAACCCCAGCGAAGTTGCACACCTGCAGCAGGAGTTGGACTCAATCTACAGATGGGCTGAGGATAATAATATGCAGTTTAATGCTGAAAAATTCCCCGCCCTGCGCTACCAGCATCCAAAACTTAATATTAAACTTACAGGATACACCGGTCCACAGGGAATTTCAATCCCAGAGCCTAAGTCTGTGAGGGACCTGGGTATCGACATGAGTGATGGTACCTCTTTCCAAGTGAACATTACCAGGATGGCGACAAAGTGCAGACGACTGGCTGGGTGGATCCTAAGAACATTCAGAACCAGAAATAAGGAAACCATAATGGTCCTCTGGCGGACATTCTTCCTCAGTCGCCTGGATTACTGCTCACAGCTATGGTCACCCACCAGTGTAAAATTAACAGCGGACCTTGAAGCAATCCAGAGAAGATTCACAAAGAAGATCGTCTCTTTGCCACAGCTCAGCTACTGGGAAAGGTTGAAACAGCTAAGACTCTACTCTCTGGAGAGGAGACAGGAGAGGTATGCAGTAATACATGTTTGGAAGATCCTGGAAGGAATTGTGCCAAATTTTGGAATTGTAAGCTACACCAATGCTAGAACGGGACGACACTGCATAGTGCCAAAGATCCCAGCAATGCCATCACGCTACAGGACCAGCTTCTGCAACAGCCTGGGTTTCAAGGGCCCACAGCTTTTTAATATTCTCCCAAAGAGTCTGAGGAACTTGCACAGTAGATGTAGCGTTTTTAATCAAAACTGGACATCTTCCTGTCAAGAGTCCCAGATGAACCTACCTCACGGCAAGAGGTGCAAATGAGAGTAGCTGTATCAAACTCCATTCTTCACCCAAATGCCACATATTAGACGAGGTTCGTCGCAATAACAGTGTAGCCACAAAACGGCGGTGCATCAGCATGGCCGCAGCTCTGAGCTGAAACTAAAAAAAAAAAAATATATATATATTATATACATACACGCACGCATAACACACACACACACACACACACACACACACACACACAACACACACACACACACAACACACACACACACATATATATATATATATACATAATTGTGTGTATATAATACATACATATCGATCGATAGCTCTTCTTATAAACAGAAATATATACACCCGCATATATGCATATATGTGTTGTGCACCCATACGCACACACGCATAAGCAACTAACACACACTTGAAGAAAGACATGAGAGAGTATGACAGGTAGCGTGAGAGAGGACGACTGAAAAATGTAAAAGCGTAGCATACACATAATAACGTAGAACTAACACACACTAAGCACAATCGCAGGAAGAGCAAACGATTTTTCTCTCATGACCCTCTTATTAATTTATTTTTTCTCTGTGTTTGCCAACAATAACTACCCAGGTTATCTTGGAATAGAAAATAAAAGACATGGTCACGCATGAGTGAAATTAACTATAAGGGGATACTATCGGTACCCGTAATAAAATCACCTACCACGCCACCACCCGGCCACCTAAGTTACTATATTGCTTTATTTATTTGTTTATCAACCAGAACTACTTATTATAAAATCCCTTTTATCGGCTTACTCCGGTTACAATTCTTCAAACAAACTCTCCATCCCTTCACTCTGCCGATGACTTACCTATGTGTGTATACGTATGTATGTATGTATGTATGCATGTGTGTATGTTTGTATGTATGTATGTATGTATGTATGTATGTATGTATGTATGTATGTATGTATGTATGTATGCATGTATGTATATATGTATGTATGTGTACCCAGAAAGTGTTAATATTTGAACGCGTGTTTATGTATGTGCGTTTGCTTATACATATATATATATATATAATATATATATATATACATACATACATATATATATATATATATATATGTATGTATATAAATGTATGTACGTGTGTATGTCTACATGTGAGTGTATGAGTGTTACCTCTCTCTTTAGAACACACACACATATATATATATGTTTGTGTGTATGTATGTGTGTGTATGCATTTGTATGTATGACATATATATCTGTGTCTCTATGTAAGCATATATTTTTCACACACACGCACACACACACACATGTACACACGCGCACACACGTACACACGCACGTACACACACACACATAGTTGTTTATTTTTCTTCTTCCAACTTTTTCTTTATTGATATCTTTGTGTTCACTGTTTTTCTTTGTGCTTGGTTCATGTTAAATATAGACTTTTATTGCATGTAAACATGAATCTTGCTGGGTTTATTGCCAATTCTTCTCCACGGGGTGCTAGAGTACCCGAGCCTTGTCAACGAGGTGTGTAACTCCAGGTTACTGAACAACATCTCGACGCACAGAAATAGTCGACACTTCCTCACCACTATTTCGTACTTCTGGCGTATTCTGGGGTTTTTTTTTCTATCCATGTTGTATGACATAAAGTGACAAAAGAACGTAAGAATACCTCACACGAATATATCCACACGCATTTTTGGATGACACTCGCAAATAAATATATGAGAGTGATTGCGTACGTATATGGGTGTATATGCATGTAACAGGAGTGTATATAGTTATATATATATATATATATATATATATAATAATATATATTGCTTGAGCCGTCACCTGTTTGATGGAATCGTGAGGCTCCATTTTACAATCTGACGGCGCCCATCTATACCAAACATTAATCCAAACAATAAATCTGGTTACTCCCGTCAAAACGCTACCACGTGCGTAAAGTGCAAAGCATCAGCACACTAGTCTCACGTGTGCACACACACACCAGACGTATACGCAAGCGCAAGCGTCAGACATGTACATGTGCGCACAAACCAGATATGTGTGTGTATGTGCGCGTGTGTGCGTATCAGTGGGTGCGTGCGTTTGTGCGTGTGTTGGTGTGCGTGCGAGTCTGTGTATGTGTGTGAGAGAGAGTGTGTGTATGTGTGTGTGTGTGCGTGTGTGCGTGTGAAGGTCTCACAAATATGAGGTAGTAAGTTCGATTCCCGGATTGGGCTATGTGCTGTGCTCTTGAGCAAGATACTTTATTTCATATTCCTCCAATTTACTCAGCTGTAGAAATGAGTTGCAACGTAACTGGTGCCAAGGTGGATCGTCCCTTGCATTTGCTTTGGATACCATCAGTGGCGTGGTGAGGGAAGCCGTTAGCATGAGGGACCTCTGGTCTTCTACAACCTTGCCAGAGCTGTGATTTTGACTTTCTAGGTGCAAGCCTTTGAGCATTCATATCGGTAGGGGGTCTTAACCCTTATTCATATATGCATCCCACTCCCACATACCCCACCCTACCTCCATATCCTCAAGCGAAGCTCAAACCCCACCCTCGCATCCCCACACCATAACAGCACAACACACACACCACATCACCCCCGCACACACTAGCACTGACCACTTTCCAGCACTCATACCATCATCCACACACCCATACATTACAGACATACACACACACGCACACGCCCACACGTCGAAGTCACCAGCCCCTATCCACACGCACACACACACACTCTCACATATACACACGCATATTGGGATCACCAATACTTTATTACCTCCCTTTCTTCCTAGCTCTCCTTTCCAACTAACGTTGTCCAGCCAGTCACCATGAGTGACTGCATTGTAGATTTCTACCTTTCAATACTGAAATTGATGATCGTTTAAATTTTGGTAGGCAATTCGCCAATATCAACCCTCTCGATTACAGAACCATCATGAACGCTAAAATGTCAATCTTGATTCATGTTGATTCCTGTCGGTGAAGAAAGAGGGCGATCCATTGTTTGATATAACTATGGGGAGTTACGACGGAGCCACGGACGCTGAATCGTTGGGTTATTTAACTTGGATGCACTGAAGAAGCGCACCCCCCCCCCCACATAGTTTGGCCCCTGTTAGGGTTGACAGTCTGATAACATTGAGCCATATGAACGGCCATACCATCATTAAGTTTAGGAAAGACTTGGCAAAGACCTTCAAATAATTCGGCTTACGCGTCACAATTATCACTAACCTGACCATGGTCGAATTTTTAGATGCAGCCCTAAACCGAAAAACAGACAAATACTACACATATAAGATACCAGATTAGGACATTGTGTACTGCCATAGATACTCAAACTACCTTCCCTTCTGAACGTGGAAACCTTGTTTGAGTCATCGAATTTTAAACTTTTAGCGGATAGGCAAGTCTTCAGAAAGAGCGAGCACTGAAATCACTGAGAAATTAACACATATGCTTCCAACATTAGCACTGCTTTTAATTCGTTATTGAATTTAATCTTACGTATACATCGCCGTAGCATGCCAACGGATAGTTTTTGCCCTATTTACATGTAGTTATAGACTGGCGATCCGATTCCTTCCCGGCTCGATTCAAGTACGTGATGTTGACAAACTACAGAAATTGAAAAATAACGGTATGAATAACTCGTGAATTCGGGCAGAGGTGAGCTATCTCGCCTGTCTATGACTTTCAGATGTTTTAGCACACGATGATATGAGAGTGTCGTTATCCAGGCGCTATTAGGAGGTGAACCGGTGAACAAGCAAAATATATAGATTGAGTGTGTGCTGTTGATAATATGTTTGTATGTATGTATGCATGACTGGATGCGCTCGAGCGGGACAATTATACCATTTAGGCTTTTTTTATTGTTTATTGCTTCTAGTTTTCTTAGTCTTTCACTTTCTTTATTCTTATATACACATGACTTCCTCTCTCTCTTTCACTCTCTCTCTCTCTTTTCCCCCTTTCTCTGTATCTGTCTGTCTCTGCCTATGTATCTGTCAGTCTGCCTCTCGCTCAACCGTTTTCCTTAAAAATATGTGATAACCAAGTTTTTTCTGAGGTACTAAGAGAATATTAGTCAAAGTTTTTACACTGTGTCAACCTATCATATCAAAATTACATGGACATTTTATATTCCAACTTCCATTCGGTTATACAAATATATACAATACGGTATGTACAATACAAATACAATATAATACAATACAAATATAACTACAAATACGATACAAATACAAATACAATACAATACAAATATGTACAATACAATATACATACTACGCTATTTCTTTCCTCATTAGAATTTAACAATTCAAGATAAAAGCAAGACAGCCACCTGGAGGGTTTATCATAAACGTACGATTCCATATATACATACATATAATAATATACATAATATGGTTAAAATACAGGAGTGTATGGCTGCAAAGATGAATTCATACATTCATTACGCATGAATTTAGATATGAGTACCGAGGTATACACCGACATGAATACATATATTCGGAAATACATACATACATTTGTTTGCTTGCGACTACATATGTAAACAGTCTTATAAAGGTGTTTATGTTGCGGATGTATGACCACACATGAAGTAAAATGTTTGAAATGATAAATGAGAAAAATGACTACAAAGACGTTCTTTGTGCCGACTATCAAACACGTAAATACATACATACACATACATACATATATGTGTGTATGTGTATGTATATGTATATACATACATATATATATAAGCATAATAAGCTTTATATATATATATAATATAATTAATAAATAAAATAAAACATACGCATATATGTAAACATATATGTACGTACCTACCTCTACATGTACATATACACGCATATATGAGTACAGGACACAAAAGGACGTCGAACACAATAAGAAACGAAAACATATACACAAACCAAAGGTACTGGACATTTTTTTAAAACAACAAAAAAATAGAGTACAGGACAATTAACACAAAGAAAAAAACCCTTCTTCAGTCGCTATAGTTTCATATATATATACATATATACATATATATAATATGGATACATATTTATTAATAAATATTAACATTTACTTTGTTTTTATCTTTTCATTATTATTATACGTTTGGTAAAAGTGATAAGCTGGCAGAAATGTTAGCACGCCGGACAAAATGCTTAATGTTATTTCGTCTGTGTTTTTATTCTCAGGTCCAATTAAACCATGGTAGACTTTACTTTTTCTCCTTTCGGTGTCGATAAAATAAGTACCAGTCAAGTACTGGGGTCGATGGAATCGAATCTTCCCTTCCACAAAAATTTCAGGCCTTGTGCCTTTATATATTGGAAAGGATTATTTACAGGCGTTGTTTTGATAGAATCGTGCTGTGTGGTAAGTAGCTTGCTTACCAGCCGCATGGTTCCGGGTTCATTCCCACTGCGTAACACCTTGGGTAAGTGTCTTCTACTATAGCCTCGGACGGACCAAAGCTTTGTGAGTGGATTTGGTAGACGGAAATTGAAAGAAGCCCGTCGTATATATGTATATATACATGTGCGTGCATATGTTTGTATGTCTGTGCTTGTCCCCCTCCCAACATCGCCTGACCACCGATGGTGGTGTATTTACGTCCATGTAACTTAGCGGTTCGGCAAAAGTGACCAATAGAATAAGTACTAGGCTTACAAAAAATAAGTCCTCGGATCGATTTGGTCGATTAAAGGCGGCACTCCAGCATGGCTGCAGTCAAATGACTGAAACAAGTAAAAGAGTAAAGAGTAAAGAGTATATCGAAAACACATTTTACATGATTGCACTTGAAGTTCAAATTGAGACCAGCTCAACCTTATTTCGCATCCTTTCAGGCTCAAGGAAATAATGCACCTGTGAACTAAGAAATGACTGACCAATACTTTTAATGTAGATGACCTCGAGGCTAAAATTGAGTCAGTTGTTTTTTTTTTTTGGGGGGGGGGTCCGTTATAGGATTGCGGTTTTACTACGGTGCGGTTTACAAGAGAGTCAATTAAATGGAGGCCAGTCCCTATTTATCGAGCATAGATATTCATCGATTTCTAAATAAGGATCGCTTGGTAACAGGATATAAATGGACTCAAATAAGACCGGAGAACATCGTTTACCTTGAGAAATATCGACTTGGATGCCATGGTCTCAACACATACTAACACGCACGCACATATTTTTATGAATATATATATGGGTAGGTACACATCACTATACTATATATATATATATATATATATATATATATATATATATATATATATATATATATATATATATATATATATGAGAAAGTATTGTAGTTCTCCTGAAGTATTGTGTATTGTTTGTAAAGAATAAAAAGTTTTAAATGGTACAGCAATGCACTATAATATAAGAAAGATGAACTATATGCCTGTTGTAATTTCGTTACCTATTGTCCGATGATATTTCGGAATACAATTCGTTCTTCAGGTATTCTTAGATGGAATCGCTGCTATAATCGTTAAGTCTTAATAACGGTCAATCACATTGTAATTTCTCTTTGTTTAACGGTCATTTTCATAGCATTTTTTGATAGCCAGATAACTGAAGAGATGCCGGAGTGGGTTTCCGCCCTGACATTCGAAACTCGGAGTTTTATCATGGCTACTGAATAATTGTCACATATTATATTTAAAGAAACATTTCTCGATTTACATAATATCGAGGTCTCTTTCATTCTTTTGTGTTACCATTACTATATACATACATACATACATATATG
>NW_021835623.1:0-2500 GCF_006345805.1 Octopus sinensis
TAAAGTACAAGGCAGCATAAGAAGTGGCATGATAGCTTCATAACTAAACTTTTATCATATCTTAAATAAATACACACACACACACACACCAAGCCAACTAGAAATCCTTCCTATATAGCACAGTCTGTCTCACACACTTAGCTACCGTAGTGTCTTAACAAACAATCACCCCAATCTTATCTCACCCAACTCAGTTATCATGGTGGTGGTGGTGGTGGTTTTGGCCTGGCAGTTGTTTCAGTATTTATCTCTTCATTTTTAACCAGAGCAGAAAAGTCCGAATTCGTAAAAACATGGAGAAGTTTCCTTAACGTTTCCTTACCTACCTGTCTTCATTCTTTTCTCACTCACTATCCATGCCTACAAGAAACTGAATTATAATTTTCAGAATTCAGCTACAACACGAACTACACCGACAAAATTACAGTACATGAATGCTAGCTGCATCCAAAATAACGTATCCTATATGAGAACCTGTAAGATATCTCTCCATTTACTCAACAGAAATAGCCACCCCATAGGAAACCGCTGTACCTTCGGACACAACTCAGCATTGAACAGGGAATTAATAAAAATAGAGAACCAGGAAACAAATTCATGCAGTTCGAACCACAAAACCAACAACAACAACATTATCGATTTGAAATTTTGGCAAAAATGTCAGCAATTTCATGGGAGTCATCGACCCAAGTGATCAACTGGTTCTTATTTCATCAACCCCGGAAGGGATGCACCGAAAAGTTGGCCTCGGCGGTGTTTGAACGCCATTTTACACGATATTTCGATGAGTTCAGTTTCTTGTTACGGCCAATATAAAAACGAATGACCTCTACATCCTGCTCGCGGTCAGTGTCACAAACAAATAAATAATCGAAATACACCTTAGCTAATCCTTAAACTGGAACACTAAAGAAAATTACATTTGAACAGCTACAGCAGTGACATAATAAAATAACAAGCTGCTCAGTCACATCAGCAACAATAATATCGGGTTGTCCGGAAAGTTCGTGCCGATTTATAGTAGCTTACCTTTCGACTTATTTTAGAATATGGTTGAGTCCATAAAATAGGATGTGACTGCACCTCCAATTAGAGCACAGCTTAAGCTATCTTTTCGTGGAAGAAGGTTTATGTTCCTATAACCTGTGTTAATTCTGTAACCCTTTAGAATGGAAGATAAGAAAGTTCATTTTCGGCACTTGGTGCTCTGGGAACCAGACAAAAATTGTGGCAGCTCGGCTGGGATATTCACCAGATATTGCTCCTTCGGATTTCCATTTATTCATGTCTCTGCAGAATAGTTTTAATGGTAAAAATTTCAATTCCTTGAATGACGTAAAAAGATACCTTTGATGAATTCTTTTCCATGAAACCAGCTCAATTCTGGGAAGAGGGTAGTTTCAAGTTAAAGGAAAGATGGAGACGCATTGTGCAACAAAATGGTTCATATTTGGTTAATTAAATATGTAATGGCGAGTATGTATTGACCTATTTCTTTCCTTTAAAAATCAGCACGAACTTTCCGGACAATCCAATAATAATCTTTTCTCCTTTAGGCACACGGCCTGAAATTCGGTGGAAAGGATCGAATCGATTACATTGCCGTCAGTGCGCAGCTGGTACATATTTTATCGACTCCAGATAGATGAAAGGCAAAGCTGACCTTGGCGAAATTTGGGCTTATAATGTAAAGCCGGGAGAAATATCAATAACGTTTTTAGATTTCGACAGAATGCTAGCAACTGGGGGCGGGAACAATTCACCTTCATCGAAGTCAGTGCTCAGCCGGCACTTATTTTACCGACCCAGAAAAGACGAAAGAGCCGGAAGAAATACCTATTTCTTTACTACCCACAAGGGGCTAAACACAGAGAGGACAAACAAGGACAGACAAACGGATTAAGTCGATTATATCGACCCCAGTGCGTAACTGCTACTTATTTAATCGACTCCGAAAGGATGAAAGGCAAAGTCAACCTCGGCAGAATTTGAACTCAGAACGTCGCGGCAGACGAAATACCGCTAAGCATTTCGTCCAACGTGCTAACGATTCTGCCAGCTCGCTGCCTTTAATAATAATGGTCTCAGATTTCGACACAAAGCCAGCCATTTCGGTGGGCAGAGGGGACTAGTTGATTACATCGTCCCCAACGCTCAACTGGTACTCATTTCATCGACCCTACAAGGGTCAAAGACAAAGTCGACTTCGGCAGAATTTCAACTCAATATAAAAACGGTCGAAATGCCGCTAAACATTTTGTCCGGAGTGCTAACGATTCTGCCAGTTTGCTGAGTTTAACAAGAATAGTTTCAAATTTTGGCATAAGACTGGCAAGTTCGGCAAAAGAATAAGTCGGTTACATCGAGCCCATAGCTCAGCTAGTACTAATTTTATCGACTACAAAAGATTAAAATGCAAAGTCGAATTAGACGGAATTAGACGGGGGAAATGTCGCATTCTAATGATTCTACTGTGAATTCTAACGACGCAGCCTGCTCG
>NW_021835623.1:15000-26247 GCF_006345805.1 Octopus sinensis
TTTTATACCAAGACAAAACAATGTACATAACACTTCCAATCAGTTAAGAAGCCATGAAAACCACTGCCTGGTACTGCATCAGGGCATTAATTACTACTACTACTACTACTACTACTACTACTACTACTACTACTACTACTACTACTGCTGCTGCTGCTACTACTGCTACTACAACTACAACTACTACTACTACTACTACTACTACTACTACTACTACTACTACTACTACTACTATTATTATTATTATTGTTATTGTTATTATTATTATTATGTGCTATCTAAAGACGACCAGCACCAACAGTTTTATACCATCACCATTGCACCACTATCTCTAATCCACCTCCCCTAAACGCTAGCACCATTCTGTTCACTTCGACCAACCAACACAAATACTTATAGCACTATTTCTTAATATTACATTACAAACACTACGACAGTAATGCTGTACCAGCACCACTATACTATCTCCTGTACCACCAATTTTTTTCACACTGCCACTTCGCCAATACCGTTATTCCAGCGTCACTACATTTTAGCCATTTCGCCATCGACGCCGCCCCCCACGAACGTTGCCACCATCACCATCACCACCACCACTCACATCAACAACATTACCACTACCTCTGCTTCATTTGCACCGCCACTACTACCACCATGAACCACCATCATCACCATCACCCACAAACACTCCTGCCAGCAACACCACCGCCACCACTTTACCATCACTACAAACCACCAACACTACCACAACAACCATCACCACCACTACCACCACAACCATCACCACTATCACCACTCCCACCATCATTACCACCATCACCACCACCACCATTCCCACTATTATCACCACTAGCACTATCAACATCACCACTAGCACTATCACCACCACCACCACCACCACCATCATTACACCATCACCACCACTACTATCCCCACTATCACCACCATCATCAGCACCATCACCATTACCACTATCACCACCACCACCATCATTACCACCACTACTACCATCATCACCACCACCACCACCACAATCATCACCACAACCGCCACCACCATCAGCACCATCACCCACACCACTACCGCCACTTCTGTCACCATCATCCCTACAACCTACCACAACCACCACTAGTACAGTATTCTATCACCACCAACATCACCACCACTACTACCATTACCACACTACTACCATCCCCACATTATTACCACTACCACAACCATCACCATATCCATCAACAATACCGCCCCTACCATCACCACCATTATTACCATTCGCACCACGACCATCATCACAACCACCACTGACACCACCATCGATACCACCACCATCAATACAACCACCACCACCATTTCCACCATTACCATTTCCACCATCACCACAACCACCACTGACAAAACCACACTTACCAACACCATCACCATTTCCACCATTACCATTCGCACCACCACCATCATCACAACCACCACTGACACCGCCACCAATACCACCACCATCACCACCACCACCATCGCCACAACCTCCACTATTTCCCAATCCCTACCACCATCACCAACATCATTACTATTTCTACCACCACCATCACCACAACCACAACTATTTCCCAATACCACCACCATCACCAACATCATTACCATTCTTACCACCACCATCATCACAACCACCACTGACACCACCACCACCGTCACCATCACCGTTACCACCACTAAATCCCAATCCCCACCACCATCACCACCATCACCACCACCTCTACCATCACCACCATCATTACCATTCGCACCACCACCACCATCATCACAACTACCACTGACACCACCACCTCTACCATTACAATCTCCGCTCTCATCACCACCATCACATCCACTACCAAAACATTTACCACCACCACCACCACCACCCAGCAAGATATTACTAATATGTTCTGGCTAACTGCCAAAACTGTATATTTTCCATTTTCCCATCAATTCTTGTCATTCCAACTTAACTTTCGTTTCGTTACATTACTCTCCCGCCAACTACACCCCGCTAATACCATCACAAAATATTCCAGCAGCGAGTGCAAAGAGAGATAGCAGAAAAACTACCTCACAGTACTACTACTGCTACTACTACTACTACTATACTACTACTACTACTACTACTACTACTACTACTACTACTCTAAATAATAATAATAATAATAATAATAATAATAATAATAATAATGATGATGATAACAACAACAACAACAATAATAATAATAATAATAATAATAATAATAATAATAATAATAATAATAATATAATAATAATAATAATAATAATAATAAAAACAATAAGTTTTTCATCTTTTATTTCTTCAGCAATATTGTTATTTATTTATTGCGCAGAGAGGGCTAAACACAGAGAGGACAAACAAGGACAGATAAACAGATTAAGTCGATTATATCGACCTCAGTGCATGACTGGTACTTATTTAATTGACCCCTGAAAGGATGAAAGGCAAAGTCGACCTCGGCTGAATTTGAATTCAGAACGTAACGACAGCCGAAATACCGCTAAGGATTTCGCCTGACGTGCTAACGATTCTGCCACTTCGCCGCCCTTTTTATTATTATTATTATTATTATTATTATTATTGAGTGAGAGAGCAGTGCATGCCATCAAAGTGACACTGGGGTAAAATATACGAAGCCCAATATACCCATCATGACTACCCGTCTGATAAGGGTACACCAGGCACATGCATCACAACCAGATGTGCGCGACATGGTGATCTCATATCAAGATAAACAGCACATGACCTTGCAGTTGGGGCCCAGTTAGAATTTTCTTCAGGTTGAGTAGCCCATCCCGCTCAAAAGGTCCCTGAATAAGGGTTGTTTAAGGATGTTGAAAGAACCACCCATGTTTCCAGAGGTGAATTATTCAAACCCCAAAGAATCCCTCTCAACACATGGCTATGATGCTCTCCCACTACTTCTGCTCGTGATCAGAGCTGCACATATCGTCAGCCACTAAGGGACATGCTCAACTGGTTAAGGTCAAACAACTGACAAGCAAATCTGTGGTATTGAGCAGAATATTTGCTGTAGCCCATCTTTTAAACAAAGAAAAAACAATGTACATGATAACACTTCCAATCAGTTAAGATCAGAAGCCATGAGAGCCACTGCCTGGTACTGCATCTTGTTATAATTATTATTATTATTATTATTATTATTATTATTATTATTATTATTATTATTATTATTATTATCATTGTCATTATTATTATTATTATTATTATCATTGTCATTATTATTATTATTATTATTATTATTATTACTCAGTGAAAGAAAATCGCATGCCATCAAAGTAACACAGTGGTACAGATATACGAAACCTAATATACCCATAATGACTACCCATCTGATAAAGGTACGCCAAGCACCCGCATCACAACCATGTGTGCATCATGATGATCTCATATCAAGATAAACAGTGCATGACCTTGCAGGTGGGGCCCAAAGATATTCCTCTCAACACATGGCTATGATGGATCCCCCACTACTCCTGTTCGTGATCAGAGATGCGCATATCGTCAGCCACGGTACTGAGCAGAATATTTGCTGTAGCCCATCTTGTATACTGTGACAAAACATATACCTGTTAGCACTCATGATCAGTTAAAATCAGAAACCATGAGAACCAATGCCGTATATATTAGTGCATCAGGATATTATTATTGTTATTGGTGGCGAGATGGCAAAAACGTTAGCACGCCTGGCGAAATGCTTAGTGGTATTTCGTCTATCTTTACGTTCTGACTTCAAATTCCACAGAGGTTGACTTTGCCTTTCATCCTTTCAGGGTCGATAAATTAAGTACCAGTTGTGTACTGGGATCGATCTAATCGACTGGCCCCCTCCCCAAAAGTTTCAGGCCTTGTGCCTAGAGTAGAAAAGAATCGTTAGCACGGCGGGCGAAAAGCTTAATGTTATTTCGTCTATCTTCACACTCTGACTTCAAATTCCGGCGAGGTCGACTTTGCATTTCATCCTTTCGGGGTCGACAAAATAAGTACCAGTAGTGAACTGGGGTCCATGAAATTGACTTATCCCCCTAAAGGTTACTATGTCCTAGTGGCAGTTTGTCATTCATTTCCAGGTAGCTATTCACATAATTAGATATTATTCCTCTCATAAGCTTCCACATCAAGGGCAAGTAGGTGATAGGCCAGTAATTATCCTTTTGGCTAAGAATTGTTTTACCTGTGGTCAGCCACTTTGGGATTTGTACACCATTGTTTATCATGTTATCAATTGGCGTGGCTATTCTGTGTAATGCTGGGAAATTTTTCTGCCAATGTCCTTGCACCTCATTTGATTCTGGACATTTCCAGTTTGGGATCTTTGGTATTTGTTCGGTTACCATTTCAGTCAATATTCTAATATTACTCTATTACTCTATCTCTTGATCTTTGTCGCTTTAGCCTACAATTTTGTGTCAGCTCTTCAGGAGCTACATTCAATCCCCTTTTCTTTATCCTATGTCTACGTTCTACTTCCTGATATTTCTCCTCCCTCTTGATTTCACTTTTCTTTCTTTCTTTCTAAGATGTTGATATGTTTTCGTAGTTCGTTCATCGATTGTTTTATTCTTCCTTTCCTTCAAGGTTCTTTTTCTTCATTCCTACATTTACGGTTTGGTTTGAGGCCTACTTTATTTCCGATAGAGATGATGCAGGCTTTAATCAATCTATTCGTTCCGGCTAAATTATTTGTCGTGATTTCTTTCAGTATTTTATTCACCTTAAGGGTTCACCCGCTGAGCAAATTTCTATCTACTTTCCTGAATCCATTTATTTAGATATCCAGGGCTTGAGACATTATACTTCTCCCGGTTAATCTCATTAAGTGCAGCATCGTTAGCATTCTCTGTATCTGCTTCTGCATCGCTCCACATGTTTCCGGTCATCACCTTCCTCCTAATCTCATCGAGCTCTAGTACTGTTAGTCATCCTTTCTTTCTTATTGCTCTTACCTGGTCACAGAGTCTCCATCTATGCGCTATGCATCTTCTTTATAGATCCTCTTATGAGTCTCCCTTCATTATCAGTGAGTCTACTAAAAAAATAACATTCTATGATAGCTAGAATCATCGTTTTAGTCCATTTAGTTCTAACAGCCGTATATTGACGACTGGACCTGTGCTGCTCACCCACAGGGTACCAGCCGGACGAAAATCCGTCACTTGTGGTTCCGTCCTCATTTACGCCGTTGTTTGTGTTAATTCTATTATTCACTACACTCATGCAGAGAGAAGTATTGATAAGGTGTCACAACCACCATTATTTTTATCGAGACACCATTTCTAGAAAGGTTTGTCTAAAAAATCTCAAAGAGGCCCTTTTCCCCCTTAAAAGTTTCAGTGAGCTGCCCTTGTTGTTGTTGTTGTTGTTGTTCTTGCTTTTTACACCTCAGAGCGTTCGATCTTGTTTGCATTGGTGGATTCTGAGAGAGTGGACAACAACCTGTTGCCAAAGGTCTCACAAGGTCTCTTTTCGCACATTATAACATTTGATAATTGGTTGTTAATTATTATGGGAGACATTTAACATCCAAGGACCAATCTCAAATTTTTAGATATCCCCAGCAGAACAGTTTGGGGGGCTTGCTCTGCTCTCATGTCAATTCCGATTTCTCTGACATGTTTCTCGAACTTGGGCAGGTGTCCTCTACTATATCCTCTGGCCGGCAAAAAATAAAGTCAGAAATTAGTTACGTATCAATTACACAGTTGGTTATTAACAAGTCTGCGGATAGAATTCTGAGTAATGTCTGCTGTGCTTGACAAATTCCCAAATCCATATTGAAATTATTCGAGTCTTGGAGCATCAAATTTTTTCTCTTTGTAACAAAGAAGAGTATGCAACATGCAATCGAAATTGCAGCTTGTATAAAGTGAAGCCGAGGACAAACTTTTGTAACTTGAGGTTAGTTAACTTAGTGTTCTTTAAGGACCATATATACTTGGACAATGTTGTGTCACGTCTTTTTCAAGTGAATATTTAGGGCCGTGAACCACAACTCTCATAAAGGGACAGCCGGTAAGGTAATAACAGTTATTTTCGAAGAGAGGATCGTACTGCTTGAGTGAAATACTTTCCTGGTGTTAAAATTGCTGGTAGAGACTACAACAATATCAAGATTTTAAAATGTCTGTACTAAAAGATTTACCGGAAAGTTTCAAGTTGTAAGGTAATGAACCATTAAATTAAAAAGCGAGGTAAACCATAGAAAGTTCTAACTCAATTTTTGCATTCATAGACATTGGTTTCATTTTTAATGTAATAAATATTTTCTATGTAGCAGCTGTGGGATGATGTTTGATTATAATGGTGTGCAACGCTATTTAAGATGGCCTCCACACACACACACACACACCACACGCATATATATTTATATACATATATATATATGCATAGAGATGCATATGTATATATACAGACATACACACACACACACATATATATACATATATATTTGCATATATATATATATACATAAAAATGCATATATGTGTGTGTTTTTAGTGTGTTTGTGCGTGCGTGTGTGTGTGTGCATGCGCACACACAATTGGACATGCAGATAAACAGAAGCACACTCATAGATACGTACAGGTGTGTCGATTATATAAAGTACATAATATTCAGCATTATTGATGTTTGTGATTGCAACAATGATGATGATGATGATGATGATGATGATGATGATGATGATAAAAGTTACAACTCAATAATTTATTTTCTTTCTTTTCAGGTAAGTGTCCAATATCTTCTATCTAATTATTGGTAAATATATGCTGCCAGTCTTGGTGATGTCTGTCCAGTTATTAGAAGGTTCCGTAAGTAAACAGACCGTCTAAGATGATAAACAATTTCGTTTTGAATATTAGCACAATATGGTTTGTATGATAGAGTGCATGAATATATACGTATGTCCGTATGTACATCACTTATGTGCATATATATATATGTGTGTTTGTGTGTGTGTGTGTGTGTGTGTGTGTGTGTGTGTGTGTGTGTGTGTGTGTGTGTGTACGCATTTGCAAAGCGTTACATTTACAATTCCGTGAGTAATATCTATGTATGTACAGTTATTTGTCAGATAATTTCACCCCATTTCTACGTTTCTATGTATCCATCCATATATCGTTTTGCTGTGTTCCAATCCTTGTATAAATCAATATTCCATTTGCCTGCTTATCCATATTTGCCTACCTGCCTATTTGCCCATTCATCAGACTCTCCATCGATCTTTCTGTATGTTTCCCAATCTTTTTCGCTTCATCTCTCAGTATAGTTAAATATTAAAACTCATATTGTCTGATATACGAATCTGGCATTTTTGATATTTCATCATTTAAACTCAATATTTCTCGTACTTGGACACATTCACTGCCATGACCACGCGCGCATGCACACACACACACACATATCAAATCTTTAAATTCTTTAAATTGTTTCAGTTTTAAAGCTGCGGACATGATGGGGCACCACCAATATCTGTGCTATATCATTATTTGAAACCTCTGATATGTAGCATTTGGTGAATGATGGAGTTGGATGCTGCTGCCCTTATCTGTGTTTCCTGAGGTGAGGTAGGCTCATCTAGAACCCTTGACAGGAGAAGGTCCAGTTTTGTTTTGAAGACACTTACATCCACACCATGCAGGCCCCTCGGGTATTTTGGAAGGATACTGAAGAGAGTGGGCCCTTGAAGCCCAAGCTGTTGCAGTATCTTGTCCTGTATTTTGATTGTGGTGCTAGGATCTTTGGCACTATGTAGTGGCGCCCCGTTCTGCTGTTTGTGTAACTTTCAATGCCAAAGTTGTAACAAGGCCTTCAGGATTTTCCAGTTGTATATAACTGCATATCTTTCCAGCCTTCGTTCTTGGGAGAAGAGTTTTAATTTTTTTTCAGCCTTTCCCAATAGCTGATATATTACATTGAGAAGATTTTTTTCGTGTAGCTTCGTGGGATGGCTTCGAGTTCCGCTGTTAATTTTATACTGTGAGGTCACAGTTGAGAACAGTAGTCCGTGCGGCTGAGGACATATGCCCTCCAAAGGACCACCATAGTTTCCTTTTCTCACGTTTTGAAAGTTCGGAGGATCCATCCAGCTAGCCGTCTGCATTTTATTAGCAAATTAATAACATACACCTGGAAAGATGCATCATTACTCATGTCAGTGCCCAGGTCATGCACTGATTTTGATTCAGGGGTTGCAATTTCTCCCGGGCCAGTATATCTTGTTTGCATGTCGATCGATTTCGTATGCTCGTAGTGCAGGGCTTGGAATTTTCTTGCATTAAACTGAATGTTGTTGTCCTCAGCCCACCTGTATATTGCGTCCAGCTCCCGTTGCAGATGCGCAATATTTCCAGGATTTGTATTTTCTGAGCGGCTTTTGTGTCATACGCATAGCTAGGGCATATCTGAGCGAGTCACTATAAACAGCAGTCATCCTAAGACAGTACTCTGCGGAACATCGCTTACTATTTGTGTTTCTTTTAAGGTGGCTCCATTGGCCACCACTACCTGACGTCTAACTTTTAGAAAGTCGTGTAGCCACTCTCCAAGTTTTCCGACAATACCGAGATCCACATTCATATATATACACACATATGTATGCGTATATATATAGACACATATATATACACGTATATACTTACATACATACATATATAACATATGTATAATATATATACACTATATATATATATATATATATATATATATATATATTATAACCTCATACAATATATACATTATTATATTGAATACACATCTTTATACCATGTATACGGTTTATATATATTCTCTAAACATACTACATAAATATATATATTTGTATATATAGTTAGTATATATAAATATATGGATGTGAGTGTGTGTTCAAAGTCATTATGTAACACGCCATACAACATATTATTTAATTAATCCTGAATATGATTTCATTGCAAACCTTATTTAAAAAAATATTCACAGGTTATAAACCTGGTTCAAAATTTTCTTTACGATGGTTATTGGAAATATAACTAGGTGTAGTTACAAATTTTAGCGGTTTAAAAAGTTCTATGGAAACGCAAAATTAATTTTCCACGCGAATATTTTTATAGCAGCACGTGTCAAATGATGAGATAATGCGAAATTCTATCATCTACGTGGTTCTTGTACAGCCTCTGCATTGGATTTGGTTAACAGTTTATACCAAAAGTTGTTGCCGCTCATCCGATTCGATGAGTTTGATGTTAAGGAATTGTTTTGTTCTTTGCTATTATCCTTATTTTGTATTTTGCTTTTGTTTTTGTTGTTTTTCACGTTGTCGTAAGATATAAACTTAGATAAACTTAGATAAACTTAGATATGTTTCGACCAAAGATTGGTCCAGGCCATGTCTAACTTAATAGCACCACCTGATAGGATTATTCGAATCCTGTTTAAGTAGTGAGTTCTTGTTGGGTGAGTTGTATCCAATTATAGTAAATGAAGAAAGATTAAAATTTCTGACTATATTCTTAAAGATAACTAATGCAAGATTATGATCTGTCTGGATGATTTTCAATGTTTTATTGAGCTTCCTTCGGTGAACATAACAGAAACCTTTTAGAAATTTGAATTCACCATGATATAAACATATGCCTTTAGGTTTTCAACTCGATGATCGACAACAACTTTCTAAGCATGAACATTTCCTTACCAAGCTATCGACTGCATTTCAAACAAACATGATACAACTTTCTGTAAGTACATTTAGGGCTTTAAAGATAAACATAGGTTTCGCTATCAAAACTACAAATCATCAATTGTGCAAAACTGTATTTTGCATGAAGTGGCTTCAATAATCATTGAATATCTAGTAAATACACGATATAGTTTCATACTAGCTACATTCTTTACAAAAATTCAAAATTAACACTGTCATGTTGTCAGTGTTATATATATACATCACTCTTATAAATTAACACTGTTATATATATATATATATATACGAGAAAAAAAGCAACAAGAATAGATTAGTTTTTTAGTACAATTGTTTCATACAAAGACAGGCTTTATTAAAAGCTGCAAATATTGCAGCAAATACAAGTGTCCCGTACTCATCAGCTAAAACACATATGAGTTCTCCAAACATCTTAGTGGGTGAGGCTACACTCATGAAGTATCGGAGATAATTTTATAAAAAGCAAATTCAGGTTGTAAGCGGACTTCCAAAGTTCTTTAATGATGATGCACAGTCTAATCACAGGTTTTAAAAAAGCTTATTAGCTTCACAGAGTAGATGAATCAATCCATAATGTAGGTGCAAATTTCCAGAGATATGAGGAGATATTTCATACTCACAGACGATGAATCTATCCATAATTAATCCACAATGAGGTGGGTATAATTTCATGCTATATGATAAGATACTTGTCACACTACTGTTCCCTTCACAAAACTGCTATGTTAGAATTTCTAAAAGCTGAAGGAATTTTGTGGAGCAAAGAAAAGAAAAGGAAAGAAAAAGAGAAAGAAAAAAAGAAAAGAAAAAAAGAAAAGAAAGAAAGAAAAAGAAAAAGAAGAGGAGGAAAAATCACCCCACATTATTGTATGGTTAATACCATATAGTTTTCTGGTGCATCTTAAGTACCGCATTCAAGTGAATTCCATTAGAACTGACTTGAATCTTAATTGCTTTTACTATATATATATATATATATATATATATATATATATATATATATATATATATATATATATATATATATATATGTATATATATATTATGTATATATATGTATATAATATATATGTATGTATATATATATTTATGTATATATATATATATGTATGTATGTATATATATATAGGTATGTATATATATATATATGTATATATATAAGTATATATATATATGTATATATATATATATAAGTATATATATAAGATATATATATATATGAATATATATATATAATATATATTATATAATATATATATATATATATATATATGCAAAACTGTCCGATGAATACTTTTGCTGCTTTTTAATAAACCATTTTACTTTACTCTACCTCTGGTATTCGAGTACTATTTTTCCACTTTGTTTCCGAATTTATGTGCTTACTCTGGTGTGTGAGTGTATATATGCATGCATGCATGCATGCATGCATGCATGTATGTATGTATGTATGTATGTATGTATGTATGTATGTATGTATGTATGTATGTATGTATGTAGG
>NW_021835624.1:0-20000 GCF_006345805.1 Octopus sinensis
TCGATAACTTCAGCACCAATGTTTAAACTGGTTCATAAATATATCGACAATGAAACGAAGAAAGCAAGGTTGCCCTTGGCGAGATTTGAACCCAATACGTAAGGACGGACAAAATGAAGCTAAGCATTTTTCTCCGGCGGGCTAACAATTCTTTTCTACTCTAGGCACAAGGCGCGAAATTTTCGGGGAAGGGGAGGCGAGTCGATTAGATCGACTCCAGTATACAACTGGTACTTAATTTATCGACTCCAAAAGGATTAAAGGCAAGGTCGACCGCCGCGGAATTTGAATTCAGAAACTAAAAACAGACGAAATGCCGTTAAGCATTTCGCCCGGCTTGCTAACGCTTTTTTTTTCCTTCTCTAGGGACAAGGCCCGAAATTTTTTGGGAGGGACCAATCGATTAGATCGACCTCAGTACGCAACTGGTAATTAATTTATCGACCTCGAAGGGATGAAAAGCAAATCGACCTCGACGGAATTTGAACTCAGAACGTAAAAACTGACGAAATACCTATTTCTTTACTACCCACAAGGGGCTAAACACAGAGAGGACAAACAAGGACAGACAGACGTATTAAGTCGATTATATCGACCCCAGTGCGTAACAGGTACTTATTTAAACGACCCGAAAGGATGAAAGGCAAAGTTGACCTCGGCAGAATTTGAACTCAGATCGTAACAACAGACGAAATATGGCTACGCATTTCGCCCGGCGTGCTAACGTTTCTGCCAGCTCGACGCTTTACTACTGCTAATAATAATGGTTTCAAAGTTTGCACAAGGCCAGCAATTGGGGGAGGGAGTAAGTCGATTACATTGACACCAGTATTTAACAGTATTTATCGAGAAAGAAATGAGGAAAAGCAAAGTCGCTCATCTTTCTATAGTTTGTTCCTTCTCAAGCCATGCCTGGTTCATAGGGCCGGTTTACCGGTTTCCTTGGCGTATAGGTGAGCTGCAAGATGCAGGAGGAAAGAGTGAAAGAAAGCTGTGGCGAAAGAGTCAGCAGAAGTTCGCCATTACCTTCTGCTGGAGCCGCATGGAGTTTAGGTGTTTCGCTCATAAATACACACACACATCGCCCGGTCTGAGATTCGAACTCGCGATCCCTCGACCGCGAGTCCGCTGCTCTAACCACTAGGCCATGTGCCTCCTTCTGGAAATATAAAGATTACCAAATATTTGTGATGCTACTTTCTACAGACATATCAATAAAAACGTTTCTCCAAATTATAAGTTTAATGCAGCATTAACCAAATTAAGTTGATTCCAGCATCCTTTCATATTTTCCGGGAGTTTTTGAAGAAATAGAAAGCTGCATAAAAGAAGTGTTTTAATTTACTAACTTCAATTGTACCAAATATAAATTGTACATTTTCTTTCAAGTTACTTAACCCACCCACCTAATTTATTTTCTCATAATTTTCAACATGGGTATTTGTGAATGAAATTTTGTACAGAATACGTTTCAAGTGATGTAGGTTACGGTGTTCATTGGGCAGGCGTTATCTTTTATGAGACACCCTGTCCAATCCCTCTCCGTTTCCCTGTGCAGGTTTTAACTAAAATCATTAATTTTAACTCACTACGTTTTCGAAAGATAGAATTTTGTGGCGGTTGTGTTGTCATTGATGCTTGTAGTGCTTTTAAACTAGTCCCTTCAAAGGGTTTAGAGTAAGTGTTTAAGCATGAGATTCTTTATTTGATCGACCCAGAAATGGTGAAAGCAAAGTTGGCTTCGACAGGATTTGAACGTAGAACGTTAAAAGCCGAGGAAAAAAAAACCCGCAAAGTATTTAACTCGACAATAAATTATTCTGCCGAATTAAGATATAAATTAGGGAAAAACATTTTGTGTCATAATAAAGATATTGTTTTTAAAATAGTCCTAGAAACAGCAGAAACAACATCAGTAACTGTAGTAGCAGCAGTAGTTGTATAGTTGTAGTGATAACATTGTAATTACCCAAGAAGTAACAAAAATAAAAAGAAGCTAAAAAATATATAATAGCGAAAAAAAAATGACTGACAATATTATTTGTATGTTCTGTGTGCGTTTGTGTGTGTGTGGGGCGTGTATTTTAAGAGGAACGACATAGTGTCTTTGAGAACAACTCGTCCTCTCCGCTAAATTATTAGACATTCTGTAATCGATGCCATTATGCAATGGATGTCGCTCACCTCCTCTTTCACCTCCCACAAACACAGACGCTGTTTAGAATATGGAATTCATTTCCTATCCTTCCATTCTGTTCTCCCTCCCATTTCACACCACTCAGACTTTTTCATTCATGGATCGAAATCTTTGCCAAAACGTCAATGTCTAAGGAAGAAGGCAGGAGGGTTGTGTGTATATGTGGGTAGTAGTAAGGGTGGTGTCGGAGAGCCTAAAAGACTCTTTTCAGATTCTTAGTCGCACTTCCTCATTCATCATTCATCACAGTTTGCCTAAGATTATTGGTTATTACGGGGGAATTCTTTATGGCACTAGAAGAATGACGTCGATTGCATGAATGTTAATAACAGGTGTATGAGTGTTCATATACAAGCATGCATGTATGTATGTTTATATGTATATACGTATTTGTGTATTTGTCTATGGGTGTATGTATGTGTATATGCATGTATGTAGGAACGAATACGTGCATATGTTTATATGTTTGTATGTGTGAGTATGTGTGTGTGTGTGTGTGTGTGTGTGTGTGTGTGTATGCATGTTTGTATAGTCTGTTTCTATTTTAAAATTTCTCACCAATAACGAAAAATCCGATTTCTAACCCAGAAACGAGGCTCGTTCACTGGAATTTAGACATCAAAATGGTAGTTGCGCATGCATATATCTTAGCATATATGTAAGTATGCATGCATGCTTGTGTGTATATATATACGTATGTATGAACGCATGTATGTATTTATGTGTACGTATGTATGGATGGATGAGTGGTTGAATGTATGTAAATGTATGTACGTACGTACGTATGTATATGTGTCTGTATATATACATCTATGCATACCAACATGGATGCCATTGCATTCATGGGTTTGTATGCTTCGACTTTTGTATGTTATTAACTTAATGTATACATATACATTTGTGGACAAATCTACGACCGTTTATATACACTCAATACTGGAATGCATTAATGGCTTATAACAACAATTTCCTTATTTGCTGTGTAACCCTAGTCCAGCTTCACAAGATCGCGCCTAATGTATGTATAATGAATGTATATATCCAACGAACAGATGTATGTCCGCACGCAGGTATACATTTGCATTTATGAACAACTGTGTACGCAACTAGACTATTGTTTGTATGCAAATATTGATGTGAATCTATCTATCTATCTGCCTATCTATCTATCTATCTATCTATCTATCTATCTATCTATCTCTATGTACGATGAACGAACAAACGAAAGAAAGTGGTACTCAGCACATTTGATTGGAGTTATTTTTCATAACGGGCAAATTGTACCGCCAATCATCTGATGCAATAACGGTGTTTACGCGCCCACGAAACTTTAAGTAATGTGGATCAGAGTCAAACGGCTAATAGGCATTGTACCAAAACGCAAGAAGATTCTCTTATCTTTGGTTTCAGTCACTGGATTGCAGCCATGCTGGAGCACCGCCTTGAAGGGTTTTAGTCGTACAAATCGACTCCAGTACATATTTGATCGAGTCTGCTATTTCTAACGGTTTCTCTTGCCGAACCGCTAAAACAATGGTCATGTAGGCAAGCCAACACTGGTTACAAAGATATATATATATATATACATATACACACACATATATACACACACATATATATACATATATGTATGTATATGCATATATGTATATGTAAATACATATGTATACATGTGTATGCATATATATATATATTAATATATATATATATGTATACATACATACATACGTACACACAGACACGAACACACACACACACACACGCACACCACACACACACACACACACACACACACACACACACACACACACACACATATATATACATATATGTATGTATATGCATATATGTATATGTAAATACATATGTATACATGTGTATGCATATATATATTAATATTATATATATATATATGTATACATACATACATACGTAACACACAGACACAACACACACACACACACAACGCACACACACACAGACACACACACACAACACACACACACACACACACACACACACACACACACACACACACATATATATATATATTATAGCACTCCGTCGGTTACGATGATGAGGTTCCCAGCTGATACGATCAACGTAATTGCTTATTCGTGAAATTAATGTGCAAGTGGCTGAGCACTCCACAGACACGTAGTTCTTAGTGAGATCAGATTGACACAGAATGTGACAAGGACAGCACTTTGAACATCAGGTACAACTAATTTTTGCCAGCTGAGTAGTCATATATATATATCACGGACTTTCATAGAGTTTACCGTCTACCAAATTCACTTACGAGGCTTCGGTCGGCCCCCGGCTTTAAGCAGAAACATTTGCTCGTAGTGTTGTACAGGTGACTGAACTCTAAAGGGAGTATCTTAACCACACTGTCATCCCTCTGGTGTGGGGATAAAAAAATAGCATTTAAGGCACCGTCACCAAATAATCGATCATTAATTGGAATTAGTTATGCTGTAGAGTGGAGTCAGTTAGACAAACCTGAATGCATTCCTTCCGCATTGTGGCGAAGTTTGACCTCTATCACTTGACCGACGATCTAAAGTAGTGACGTCCTGACATGTGTCTTGAGCTCAGAGACAAAGCTTACGGCCTACATGTCAAAGATCACGGTAAGAAATACACATACACGCACACATGCGTATATAGAAATACATACATAGTATGCATATATATATATATATATATATATAAAGTTTTCACGCTGACTACTTGATAAATTCCTATAAAGATTTTATCCTATATATATATATATATATATATACACACGTACACACACACGTGTGTATGTGTATGTGTATAAAAACAATGTATCTATTTTTATCACAATCTATTTGAAGTATTATCTAAGAAGGGGAACACTTACATTGATGTTTAAACAATGCTGAATAACACTCCAAAAACACTTACACATACTTTTACTTGTAAACCTACTTCATATTTTTAAAGTTACAAACCGGAAGTTTAAACGTTAGCTAAGTAAATATATTTCGTTTGTCGTATTTCAGACAATTCCTTGCCACAGTCATTCGCTGTACTTTGAAGAAGAATTCTCGGACATAATTACTGATGAAGTCAATAGTAATATTTGGAAATTTAGAGTAAGTGATTGATTTTATGATTTAAAAAAAAATATTTATTATTATTATTGTCGCCATTATTGTTATTGTTATTATTGTGGAGGCGCAATGGTCCAGTGGTTAGGGCAGCGGACTCGCGGTCATAGGATCGCTGTTTCGATTCCCAGACCGGGCGTTGTGAGTGTTTATTGAGCGAAAACACCTAAAGCTCCACGAGGCTCCGGCAGGGGATGGTGGTGATCCCTGCTGTACTCTTTCACCACAACTTTCTCTCACTCTTACTTCCTGTTTCTGTTGTACCTGTATTTCAAAGGGCCGGCCTTGTCACTCTCTGTGTCACGCTGAATATCCTCTAGAACTACGTTAAGGGTACACGAGTCTGTGGAGTGCTCAGCCACTTACACATTAATTTCACGAGCAGGCTGTTCCGTTGATACGGATCAACCGGAATCCTCGTCGTCGTAACCGACGGAGTGCTTCCATCCATATTATTATTATTATTGTTATTGTTATTATTATTATTGTTATTATTATTATTATTATTATTATTATCATTATTATTATTGTTATTATTATTATCATTATTAAGGCAGCAAGCTGACAGAATCGTTAGCAAGCCGGGCGAGACGCTTAGCGGTATTTCGTCTGCCGCTACGTTCTGAGTTCAAATTCCGCTGAGGTTGATTTCACCTTTTATCCCTTTCGGGGTCGATAAATTAAGTACCAGTTAAGCACTGTTTGTCTGTCCTTGTTTGTCTGTCCTTGTTTGTCTCCTCTATGTTTAGCCCCTTGTGGGTAATAAAGAAATAGGTATTTCGCACGTCTCAACGTTCTAAGTTCAAATTCCGCCAAAGTCGACTTTGCTTTCATCCTTTCGGGGTCGATTAAATAAGTACCAGTTACGTAAAAATTTGAAATCATCATCATCGTCATCATCATTATTATTATTATTATTATTATTATTATTATTATTATTATGATTATTATTATTATGATTATGATTATTATTATTATTATTATTATTATTAAGGCGGCGAGCTGGCAGAATCGACGGGCGAAATGCTTAGCGGTATTTTGCCCGTCGCTAGGTTTTGAGTTCAAATTCCGCCGAGGTTGACTTTGCCTTTCATCATTTCGGGGTCGATAAATTAAGTGGCAGTTGAACACTGGGGTTGATGTAATCGGCTCATCTCCCACCTCCCCCAAGCTGCCCTTGTGGCAAAAATTTGAAATAATAATAATTATTACTATTATTATAAAGCCTGCGAAATGCTTAGCAGTGTTTCGTCTGTCGCTTCATTTTGAGTTCAAATAGCGCCGAGGTCGACTTTGTATTTTATCCTTTCGGGGTCGATAAATTAAGTAGCATTAAAACACTGGGGTCCATGTAATCGACTCATCCCCCCCTCTCCAAATTTCAGGCCTTGTGCCTATAGCAGAAAGGATTACTCTCTTTTTACTCTTTTACTATTTTACTTGTTTCAATCATGACTGTGGCCATGGTGGAGCACCGCCTTTAGTCGAACAAATTGACCTCCGGGAGTTATTCTTTGTAAGCCTAGTACTTATTGTATCGGTCTCTTTTGCCGAACCGCTAAGTTACGGGGACGTAAACTTACCAACACCGGTTGTCAAGCGGTGGTGGGAGCTCAGCCTATATTATAACCTACTTCATACTATAAAGCGTCACACGAGAAATTTAACCCTGGCACTCCATCGGTTACGTCAACCAGTGTTCCAGTTGATCCAATCAACAGAACACTCTTCTCATAGAACTATTGTGCAAGTGGCTGAGCACTCCACAGACACGCGAACCCTTAACGTAGTTCTCAGCGAGATTCAGCATGACACAGAACGTCACGAGGCCGGCCCTTTGAATTACCAGCACAACCCATTTTTGCCAGCTGAGAAGACTGAAGCAACGTGAAATAAAGTGTCTTGCCCGAGGACACAACGCGCGACCGGGAATCGAACTCATAACCTTACGATCGTGAGCCAAAGACTCTCATAACTAAGCCGCGCACCTTCAAGAGCGAGAATAGATAACATAACTAAGGCGGCGTGATGCCAGAATCGTTAGCACTCCAGGCGAAATGCTTAGCACATTAGCAGGCCGGGCGAAATGCCTTTCATTCTTTCGGGGTCGATAAAGTAAGTACCAGTTGCGTACTGGTGTCGATCTAATCGACTGCCCCCTCCCCCAAAATTTCAGTCCTTGTGCCTCGAGTAGAAAAGAATAAATAACATAACTGAGGCGGCGAGCTGGCAGAAACGTTAGCACGCCGGGCGAAATGCTTAGCGGTATTTCGTTTGTCTTTATGTTCTGAGTTCAAATTCCGCCGAGGTCGACTTTGCCTTTCATCCTTTCGGGTTCGATTAAATAAGTACCAGTTACGCACTGGAGGAAATATGATCGACTTAATCAGTTTGTCTGTCCTTGTTTGGCCCCTCTGTGTTTAGCCCCTTGTGGGTAGTAAAGAAATAGGTATTTCGTCTTTCGTTACGTTCTGAGTTCAAATTCCGCCGAGGTCGACTTTGCCTTTCATCCTTTCGGGTCGATAAATGAAGAACCTATTATGCACTGGGTTCGATGTAATCGGCTTAATCCATCTGTTTGTCCTTGTTTGTCTCCTCTGTGTTTAGCCCCTTGTGGGTAGTAAAGTAATAGGTATTTCGCCTGTCTTTACATTCTGAGTTCAAATTCCGCCGAGGTCGACATTGCCTTTCATCCTTTCGTGGTCGATAAATTAAGTACCAGTTGCGAACTGGGGTCGATCTAATCGACTGGCTCCTCTCCCAAAACTTCGGGCCTTATGCCTAGAGTAGAAAAGAATAAATAGCATATGCTTAACGAAAATTGAGACTATAATTTCAATTATTTTGGATAGTGAACTCATTAGAATAATAAAGGAAACAAAATGTTGTTAACACTACTATTTTTAGTCGTCTGTTTCTGAACAGCCTTGCAATAATTGTCTGATATTATTTTTGTGTGTTCCCTCTGCGAAAGACCTAATTTAACCGAGTTGTTGCTGGTAGGGAGAGTGCAAAAGTTATTATTATTAGAACTACAGTTCTAAAGAGACTTTTATCGTTTTGTTGATGTTGAATAAGAGATTCATAATAGTGCATGTAGTTTGTTTGAAGTCCCAGAAGATATATGTATGTATGTATGTATGTATATGTATGTATGTATGTATGAACGTATACTCTCTTTTACTCTTTTACTTCTTTCAGTCATGACTGTGGTCATGCTGGAGCACCGCCTTTAGTCGAGGAAATCGACCCCAGGACTTATTCTTTGTAAGCCTAGTACTTATTCTATTGGTCTCTTTTTGCCGAACAGCTAAGTTACGGGGACGTAAACACAGACACAGGGAGGGGACAAACACAGACACACAAATACACACACATATATTTATACATATGCATATATACGACGAGCTTCTTTCAGTTTCTGTCTACCAAATCCACTCACATGGCTTTGGTCGGCCCGAGGCTATAGTAGAAGAAACTTGCCCAAGGTACCACGCAGTCTATTGTACAAGTGCACCTTACTATCTACCATCTTTACATTGTTACACAAATATTATTTTGCCATATACAATGACCAGCCCCAACGAAAATACATATACACACGCAAATACACACACGCACTAACACAAACACAAATACACGCACAATCTCACAAACTCCCCCACTCGCACTCACACAGTTATACCAAACAAATCTGCAAATATGCTAAACGCAAGCATACACACATAAACACACACACTCTCACAAACTCACACACTCACGCACATACGCTAAAAGCGAAGCTACAAACATGCTAAACGCGTGCGCGCACACACTCACATGCAAACATACACGCACACACACAAACATACGCAAACTCACGCAAACACAACTACACACACTGACAAACTCACACATTCATTCACACACGGCAAACAAAGCTATAAACACACACACATACACACACACACACACATGCAAACACACACACACAAACACAAACATACGCAAACACACACAAACACAACTACACACACTCACAAACTCACACACTCATTCACACACGGCAAACAAACCTATAAACAGGCTAAACGCACGCACACACACACACCCAAACGCAAACACAAACACACACACACACACACACACGCGCACACACATACATACACTCTAACAAACTCACACACGCCCATTTACACACACCAAACAAACATACAAACCTATAAACATGCCAAAAACGCAGCCACACACACACACACCACCACACACACACACGCACGCACGCACAAACACGCACACCCACACAAACACACCCACACACACACACACACACACCCAAAAGCACCCACACACCACACGCACACACACAGCCAAACGCACACGCAACACACATACATACACTCTAAAAAACTCACACACGCTCATTTACACACACCAAACAAACATACAAAACCTATAAACATGCCAAACGCACACACACACACACACCAACACATACATACACACACACACACACACACACACACGCACACATACATACACTCTAACAAACTCACACACTCCCATTTACACACACACCAAACAAACATACAAAACCTATAAACATGCCAAACGCACGCACACCACACACACACACACACACACGCACACACACAGCCAAACGCACACACACACACATATACATACACTCTAACAAACTCACACACGCTCATTTACACACACCAAACAAACATACAAAACCTATAAACATGCCAAACGCACACACACACACACACACACACACACATACATACACACACACACACACACACACGCACACACACAATCACTTACATACATGCGTGTGTTCAAATACGCGCTCCCGCGCAAACACGCACGCACGTGTGCGCACACGTTCTCCCCAATGTGTTATATTTTGCCGTGCACGTTATTTCACGGCCATTATTTTATAAGGACGCCATAGAACTCTTCGTCCTGTGTACGTCACACTCATTAAACGGAACACATAAATCAAACATAACTTCACATCTAGTCTATCATTTTATAACTCTCCAATAACTCTTTCTCTCATTGCTGCTTTCGTTCTTCGTCTTTCGTTTGGCATTAACTTCTGTTACTATTACTGCAGCAGTTTCTGTTGTTATTGTTTAAGTTTGAGTTACCGTGATTGAACAAACCTATGATCAAAAGCATTCCACTCGTGAACATCCAGTCTTTTGTTTTCAGGGGCATCTTACTCAGTATTGTCTAATGTTTCAAAATCCTTAAAAGGCGGGTGAGCTGGCAGAATCGTTAGCACACCGGGCAAAGTACCTATTTCTTTATTACCCACAAGGGGATAAACATAGAGGGGACAAACAAGGACAGACATAGGTATTAAGTCGATTACATCGACCCCAGTGCGTAACTGGTACTTACTTTATCGACCCCGAAAGGATGAAAGGCAAAGTCGACCTTGGCGGAATTTGAACTCACAACGTAACGGCAGACGAAATACCACTAAGCATTTCGCCCGGCGTGCTAACGTTGTCATTAAATTTAAGTTCAAAGGAGGCGAGCTGGCAGAAACGTTAGCACGCCGGGCGAAATGCTTAGCCGTATTTCGTCTGCCGCTACGTTCTGAGTTCAAATTCCGCCGAGGTCGACTTTGCCTTTCATCCTTTCGGGGTCGATTAAATAAGTACCAGTTACGCACCGGGGTCGATATAATCGACTTAATCCGTTTGTGTGTCCTTGTTTGTCCCCTCTGTGTTTCTTTACTACTTGTGGGTAGTAAAGAAATAGGTATTTCGTCTGCCGTTAGTTCTGAGTTCAAATCCGCCGAGGTCGACTTTGCCTTTCATCCTTTCGGGGTCGATTAAATAAGTACCAGTTACGCACCGGGGTCGATATAATCGACTTAATCCGTTTGTCTGTCCTTGTTTGTCCCCTCTGTGTTTAGCCCCTTGTGGGTAGTAAAGAAATAGGTATTTCGTCTGCCGTTACGTTCTGAGTTCAAATTCCGCCGAGTTCGACTTTGCCTTTTATCCTTTCGGTGTCGATTAAATAAGTACCATTTAGATATGATCGACGTAATCCGTTTGTCTGTCCCTGTTTGTCCCCTCTGTGAGCAGTAAAGAAATAGGTATTTTGTCTATTTTTTCGTTCTGAGTTCAAATTCCTCCGAAGTCGACTTTGTTTTTCATTCTTTCCGTGTCAATAAAATAAGTACTAGTTGAAAACTGGGGTCTATGTAATCAACTTCTCCTCGCCCTCGAAAATGCAGGCCTTGTGCCAAAATTTGAAACCAATATTTCATATCCTGAATTTTAAATGAGCTGAGAAATATTTGACTGCTATTTTTAGCAGGTCAAGCGACTCATAAAGCTTTCTCGTTGGCTCACTTGTTATTAATCATGTTGTTGGCAGAACCGGCAATACTGTGATAAAAATGACTGGCATTGTTTAGTTTTGTCATTTACATTCTGAGTCCTAATCCAACTGGGAGAAGCAGTCTTTCTCCTTGCCTCCTCTTCCTTCGGATCAATTGAATAAATACCAGTCAAATATTGCTGTCAATATAATTAAACTTTTGAAAGATAAATTATATCGTCTGTTTCAATTATTTTGCGTTCAACTTCGACTCTAGACTTGGAGACGCAAGTAGACTGTGGGGCAGACCTGTCTTCCCAGAAAAGATAGTGGTAACATTACATTGGCCAGACTTGTTTCTGCTCTCCGGGAATACCAAAACAATAATCGTGGTCGAACTTACAATTTCCTGGGAAGACAGACTCGATGTTTTCCAACAAGGAAAGAAATCGAAATATCAGGGCTTAGTCGACAAGGATCTAGTCAAGGGCTGGCATGCAGCCTCATTTCGCATTGAAGTATTGCTGCTGCCACTTTCCATCTGGGTCAGTGCTTTATTTTCTCAAGAATGTACACATTCTGTCTTGGTATAAAAAATGGGCTGCAGGAAATATTCTGCTTAATACCACAGATTTGTTTGCCAGTTGTTTGACCATAACCAGTTGAGCATGTCCTTTGGTGTCTGACAATATGTGCATTTCTGATCACGAGCAGAAGAAGTGGGGAGTACCATAGCCATCATATGTTGAGAGGAATTCTTTGGGGTTTGAATACTTCACGTTTGGAAACATGGGGCTTTCATCATCCTTAAACAATTCTTATTCAGGGTCCTTTTGAGCGGGATGGGTGAGTCGACCTGAAAAAAATTTTCACTGGGCCCCACCTGCAAAGTAATGCGCTGTTTATCTTGATATGAGATCACCGTGTCGCGCACATATGGTTATGATGCATGTGTACCCATGTCAGAAGGGTAGTCATCATGGGTATGCTGGGCTTCGTATATTTGTAACCTAGCGTCAGATTGATGGCATGCGCTGCTCTCTCACTCAATACGAATAATTTCAGTTATAGGCACAATACTTGAAGCATTGGGGGAGGGAACGAGTTGATTACATTGACTTTAGTACGTGACTAGTACTTCTTTTATCGACCCTCGAATTAATGAAGGGCAAAGTCGATCTCGGCAGACTCCTACTACTACTACTACGACGACGACGACGACAACCACCACCACCACCACCACCACCACCACTACTACTACTACTACTACTACTACTACTACTACTACTACTACTACTTGTTTTTAACATGACTACTGAAATCTTGCGGGGTGGGGAAGTCGATGTCATCGACCTCAATATGCGAATTGCATTTGATGTAAAAACAAAACAGATAAAAACAAAAATTCAAAATTCAAAACAAAAAAAAAACAAAAAAAAACTGAAGAAATCCTGCTAACCCGCTCCGCTTTCATTGCTAACCTCGTGTCTAAATTTTGAACCCACCATCACTACCATCATCACTACTACTACTACTACTACTACTACTACTACTACTACTACTCTACTACTGTTGCTGCTGCCATTATTATTATTATTATTATTATTATTATTATTATTATTATTACTATTCTTCTTCTTCTTCTTCTTCTTATTATTATTATTATTATTATTATCATTACTATTATTGTTATTATTATTATAGTATTTCGGCTATTCCATTATGCAGATATAAATTCCACGTGCACCAGGTAACTGTCAGACACATGAGCATAAAATTGCAAACACATGGGCTGATTCTTGTCGTTCTTCTGGCTATTTCCGTGCCAACAGAGCTGACAGCAATATATAGGCAGACGACAACAAAAACCGATGACGACGACAAAAAAAAAACAAAAAAACTTACAAACAAAAAAAAAACGAAAACAGACAATAGCAATAAGAGCCAACTATAAATAACATTAAGTGTAGTGCAAAGCTTAGGAGATATCTCAGAGGTATTTCCCCGAAAATGATGCATTAAACATGTCTTATGTCTTCATTTTAAGCATACGTATGCAAATTTTATGCCAAAATGCTAACGACATACTCACACACATATGTCCACATCCATACATAGATTACATGACAAGACATGCACACATCCACACACACAAACGACAAATATATATATATATATATATATATATACGTATATATATATATATATTATACACATATATATATACGTATATATATATATATATATATATATTATATATATATATATACGTATATATATATATGTGTAATATATATATAATATATATAAGATATATATATATATATCATATATGTATGTATATGTATGTATATATATATATATTATATATATATATGCACTGACATATATACATGCATACGTACATATACATGTGTGTATATATGTATGTATGTATATATATGTATATATATATATACATATATATACATATATATCTTTCCAAGTAAGTTTATATATATATATATAGACATAATATATATATAAATATATATATATGTATACATATATTTGCATATATAAACACAAGCACACATACACACACACATATACATACGAAATGTATATTTATACACACATATACATACATATATACATATATATACATATATATATATATGAGTGTGTAAATATATATATATGCACTATGCACACATAAACACACACACACGTATTCATACTAAGAAGTGCTTTAAAAGATAATTAAACGAAAACATACGAAAACAAAACGGAAATAACACAAAAAGAAACACAACAATTATAAAAAAAAAACGTAAACGAACAAACAATACAAACATGAATTGTAAATAAAAGCTGAATTCGCCATGTTTGTGTAACGTCCGTTAATTCTGTCACATCTAACTGACGCGACTGAAGATTATGCATAATTCTCAATAATCACGTCTTCCGCTATTACGTCAATTCGCCGGTCAAATATCTCTGTTTATATTCACGCTATATTTCCATTCACTCTATTTATGACGATTGTTTTGAGTCTCTGTTTGCTAGGTTTTCGTTGTAAAAGTCCTACTATCTGTAAAATTTTGTCTATTTTATCCATCACCTTTATATATATATAATTTTATCCGTTCGTGTGTCGTTCGTCTGATATATGTAAAAAAAAAAGATGTTTTGGCGACCTGCTTTCTAGAGATGTGGTGCTTTGTTTACCCTTTTTGCAGTTTTAGTTTTGAAAATTTTTACTTTGAATTATCATGCATGAGAAAGGTTCTGACTATCACAGTAGAAATGAAATATGTACATCTCTATATATATAAACAGCAGTTTGTCTGTCTGTGTGTCTGTGTGTCTGTCAGGTTGTACCCTCACCCTGACCACGGTTTTCAGCCGATTCTGATGAAACTTGACACACACATAGCCCAATGTCATAATTCAAAACTAACGCAGCGAAAATTTTGAAAAGTTCCCCCAGTTTTGAAAAAAATCGATAAATTCGACATGGGGTCGAGAATCTCAGCTTTTTATATGCAACATTTTCTGTTGTAGTTTTCGCAACTTGCAATCGATTTTCACCAAACTCATGGTGAAACTTAATGTTACCCTAAGAAACTTAATTCTGACGTTAGTTTTCCATGCAATACCATACCATCAGAAAAAATCGATAAAATCATGCCATTTTTGGGAAATCGCGTTTCGCCCAAAGGGACAGCTAGGAACATGTATACACAGAAGACATTGCAACCTACACATGCACCTTCGTTCCCTATGAGAGAAAGGACTAGATTGGATTAGTCGTTGCCTACTAGGGCTCTTACATACCCGGGCAACGCCGGGCTATGCTGCTAGTTCTTATATAACACACGTATATATGTGTTCATGCAAGTACAGACATATACACACATATACACTTAGATATACATATACATATTAACATACACACACACACTACTATATATATATATATATATATATATATATATATGTGTGTGTGTGTGTGTGTATGTGTTGTATGTATATATAAGTACAAATAGATGGATAGATATATAGATATAAATGCGTATATATTCATAGACATACAAATATATTCAGTACTCATGCACACACAGACATACATATGAATGCATGGGTCTGTGTACCTATCTATCTATCTATCTATCTATCTATCTATCTATCTATCTATCTATCTATCTATCTATCTATCTATCTATCTAGTTAGCTAGCCAGCTTGGTGACTATTATCTATCTCGTCTCTTTATTATATAAATAAAGAGAGAGAGAGAGAGAGGGAGAGAGAGGGGGGAGGGCGGGGTGATAAGAAGCTTGCTTCCCAGCCACATGGTTCCTGGTTCAGTCTCACTGAGTGGCAACTTGAGCAACTGCATTCTGCTATTACCTCGAGCCGACCAAAGCCTCGTGAGCGGATTTGGTAGACGAAACTGAAAGAAGCCTGTCGTATATATATATATATATATATATATGTATATATACATGTATATACATACGTACATATAAATGTATATAGATTGTTTTAGGGTTTGATCCTCCTATAATCAAACGACTGTGCTAGGACACCAAACCTGTTTTAAACTACAGTTTGGCATTGTCCCAGCACATGAAACTAATAGTAGCAATCTAAAAATTCAAGAAATCTCCAGATTTGACGTGCAGTTAAAGAAAATGACAGTTTTAATGTCTGTAGATAAGAGGACAGTCATGGACATGTGGTTTTGGTTCAATAGCCATCGTCTACGAAAATCGTCCTTAGGCGTTATGCAAAATGAGTTTAAGTATTTTCCACACCTCTTCTACCCCCTCCTCTTGTCCTTCCCATTACTAATGCCATCATCATGAGAACGACAATCTCGACCGCCGCTATCACAACACCACCGCCGCCGCCACCGCCGCCGCCACCGCCGCCGCCGCCGCCGCCGCCGCCGCCGCCGCCGCTGCCACCACCACCACCACCACCACCAACAACAACAACAACAACAACAACACTATCACCACCGCTACCACCACCACCACCACCACGACTCCCACATCTGCCACCACTGCCACCACCATCATCACTACTATTACTCTAGCCGTTATCATTGTTACAAAGTTTATAACATGGTTTCAAATGCATTTCTTGTGTACCACACAAAAAACAAAAATGTCAGAAAAATAGATACTTCACAAAAACAAAAAAACGAAAACAAAAAAAGAATCACCTACAACAATAACATTATCATCATCGACAACAACAATAGATAATAGTGAGAATGTTAATAATGATAATAGTGATAATAATACTAATAATGATAACAACAAGAACAGCAATAAGAACGGTAGAAAGAGGAGTAACAACAGCAAAATGAAATCCCTGGGGTTTACAAATAATCCCCGTCATTATCTGCTTCTGCAAAGATTTTATCAGCAGTAAGGACGGGGTGAGATAAAACTTTATCTACCTTATGAAGCCACACAAACATACACACACACACATAGAGAGAGAGAAGGAAACACGTGTACATGGGGAATAGCTTATCTTCTAAGCGTGTTTCATTAAGTATACAACTATGTTCAATTTTTATATTTCTAATTTTATATTTTCCGTATTTTCTTCTCAGTTGTTTTCATAATTTCTTAGTCTCTGCTTTCCTTTTACAGTTGGTTTGGGACAATAGACTACTTAAAGTGATGTTCGACTTTGTCAGACATTCCCAGTTTCAATTTCAAGTGATGCCCATATATGTATATATATATATATAATATTCAATTCTTGAAAATGAGCCTGTGAATGTCTGGAAACGTCGAATATAAATTTAGGAATCTTATCTTTCTCAGTCAAGTAAAGGATCTAATAGGTAAGTACAAAGAATCTAAAACGAAAAATACTAAACTGGAACATAGTTGTGTAGTAAATGAAACATGGATTATATTATATATATATATATATAATATATATATATATATATATATATATACTCTTTTACTTGTTTCAGTCATTTGACTGCAGCCATGCTGGAGCACCGCCTTTAATCGAGCAACTCGACCCCGGGACTTATTCTTTTGTAAGCCCAGTACTTAATCTATCGGACTCTTTTGCCGAACCGCTAAGTGACGGGAATATAAGCACACCAGCATCGGTTGTCAAGCAATGCTAGGGGGACAAACACAGACAGACAAACACACACACGCATATATATACATATATACGACAGGCTTCTTTCAGTTTCCGTCTACCAAATCCACTCACAAGGCTTTGGTCGGCCCGAGGCTATAGTAGAAGACACTTGCCCAAAGTGCCACGCAGTGGGACTGAACCCGGAACCATGTGGTTCGTAAACAAGGTACTTACCACACAGCCACTCCATTATATATATATATAATATCAATAATAATAAAGGGTAAAAGTAATTAATTAATTAATTAATAATTAATAATCTAAGCAAGTAGCTTCGGCATGTTAAAAGAATCATTACCGGTAAATTTAAATAATAATTTTTATAATTATGAATATAATTATAATTGAGGTTCTGGCGTTTGCTAAATTACCTTGAGAACATTCCTTCTAGTGGTAAGACCATAGCGGATCTTCTTGTAGCATAATGGATGTCCACTTACAGGTCATCCCTTTTAATATTCTGTATATATATATTATATATATATATCTATATATATATATATATATATACAATATCTGTATATATATATATATATATCTTATGTATGTATATATGTATATATATGTATATATACACACACACACCAACACATTATATATCCATATATACATATATACACACAAACACATATATATATTATATATATATATTATATATATAGATATATATATATATCTATATATATATGCTGGTTGTCTACTACTTATGCAGAGTCTGATCACCTCTTGTACTTACACCGGGGATCCATTATGGCGTCAGATGTGACCTTTTAACCTGACAATAATTTGAAAAGACACCCACATAAATTGCATATCTGCTTTGGACCATCATGGACTGCAGTTACGCTCTGGTCTTTGTGAATCTTAAAATGTCTCTTGAGGCCTCTGTCCGACTTGTAGACCTTATGACATACATGGTATTGACAGGTGTGCACAGATGGATAGGCAGAAAAGCTGTTGGAGTTTCGTTTATCATGGATCCGCAAATGAGATTTGAACCCAACAAAAGAAAACCGTGGTCTGTCACATATTGTGCGCACAAAAAATGTAGTTGGGATTCATTTTCTGTACATACATATGTAATTCCATGTAGTTGCTTATACAAGTATGTATACGTGTACGAAGGCGCATGGCTCAGTGGTTAGAGCATCGAGCTTACGATCGTAAGGTTGTGAGTTCGAATCCCGGACCGGGTTGCGTGTTGTGTTCTTGAGCAAGACACTTTATTTCACGTTGCTCCATTTCACTCAGCTGTAGAAATTAGTTGCGATGTCACAGGTACCAAGCTGTATCGGCCTTTGCCTGGTAGCGTGGAGAGGGGACGCTTGTATGCATGGGCGACTGCTGGTCTTCTAAAAACAACCTTGCCCGGACTTGTGCCTGGGAGGGTAACTTTCTCGGTGCAACCCCACGGTCACTCATGACCGAAGAGGTCTCAGCATACGTATACATATTCTCTATGAGTGTGTGAATTAATAAGCTTTACTACATTCAATAAGAACGTTTTTCTCCCTGCCTACCCAATCTTGATATGCAAAATATAAGAAATAGATATATTTTTCCAATATAAGAACGACCATGGAACAGTGGAAGTCATAGAAAGACGTACTAAAACGTTTGTAGCGAACTTCTAGTAGTTTATATTCCGAGGTTAAAACCTACTTGTGTTAGTCTTGCATTTCATCTCGTCAAGGTGGCGATAACATATTGGGTTGTCCGGAAAGTTCGTGCCGATTTTTAAAGGAAAGAAAAAAGTCAATAAATACTTGCCATTACATTTTAAATCAACTAAATATGAACCATTTTGTTGCACAATGCGTCTTCCAGAATTGAGGTGGTTTCATAGCAAATAATTCATCTAGGTATCTTTTTACGTCATCCAAGGAATTGAAATTTTTACCATTAAGGCTATTCTGCAGAGACCTGAATAAGTGGAAATCCGAAGGAGCAGCATCTGGTGAATATGGAGGGTTAGGTAACGCATCCTAGCCGAGCTGCAGCAATTTTTGTCTGGTTCCCAAAGCATCAAGTGCCGAAAATGAACTTTCTTATCTTCCATTTTAATGGGTTACAAAATTAACACAGGTTATATATATAAAGAAATAATGCCAAAATAACCTATGTGGGAGGGTGGTGGAGGTGTGAGATATTGAAATTAAACTCC
>NW_021835624.1:22500-26013 GCF_006345805.1 Octopus sinensis
AAAACAATAGATTCTTGAAGCCTTAACACCAACCTTCTTAGAATTTGTTAAAATAAAGAATAATCATTTTTATCAGCATAACAAGGCGCCGGTGTGGCTGTGTGGTTAAGAAGCTTGCTTCTCAACCGTGTGGCTTTAGGTTCAGTCTCACTGCATGGCACCTTGGGCAAGCATCTTTCATAGCACCGGGCCGACCAGAGTCTTGTGAGTGAATTTGGTAGACAGAAACTGAAAGAAGCCTAAGGCAGCGAGCTGGCAGAAACGTTAGCACGCCGGGCGAAATGCGAAGCCGTATTTCGTCTGCCGTTATGTTCTGAGTTCAAATTCCGCCGAGGTCGAGCTTGCCTTTCATCCTTTCGGGGTCGATAAATTAAGTACCAGTTACGCACTGGGTTCGATATAACCGACTTAATCCGTTTATCTGTCCTTGTTTGTCCTCTCTGTGTTTAGCCCCTTGTGGGTAGTAAAGAAATAGGTATTTCGTCAGCCGCTACGTTCTGAGTTCAAATTCCTCCGAGGTCGAGCTTGCCTTTCATCCTTTCGGGGTCGATAAATTAAGTACCAGTTACGCACTGGGTTCAATATAACCGACTTAATCCGTTTATCTGTCCTTGTTTGTCCTCTCTGTGTTTAGCCCCTTGTGGGTAGTAAAGAAATAGGTATTTCGTCAGCCGCTACGTTCTGAGTTCAAATTCCTCCGAGGTCGACTTTGCCTTTCATCCTTTCGGGGTCGATAAATTAAGTACCAGTTACGCACTGGGTTCGATATAACCGACTTAATCCGTTTATTTGTCCTTGTTTGTCCTCTCTGTGTTTAGCCCCTTGTGGGTAGTAAAGAAATAGGTATTTGTCAGCCGCTACGTTCTGAGTTCAAATTCCTCCGAGGTCGACTTTGCCTTTCATCCTTTCGGGGTCGATTAAATAAGTACCAGTTAAGCGCTGGGGTCGATATAATCGACTTAATCCGTTTGTCTGTCCTTGTTTATCCTCTCTGTGTTTAGCCCCTTCTGGGCAGTAAGAAATAAAAAAAACTGACAGAAGCCTGTCGTGTATGTATATACGTATAGATACCTATACGTTAAGATACCTATACGTTAAGATACCTATACGTTAAGATACCTATGTTTGTGTGCCGCTTCTCTGGTTCAATTTGCTTTTTAGTTCGTTATTATATATAATTGTGGATGGTGAATATGTTAGAGATATTTCTCTACATATGGAACTATTAATAGCAATTAAATACATGTATTGCGTCCTTTAAATTATATATATATATATTATATAGATATATATATATATTATATATTATATATAATATATATATACATACTATATATATTTATTTATATGTATATATATATAATTCTTATATGTTTATATACATATTATATGATTTTCATCTATTTATATATATTATTATATTAATCTATGTCGGATTTTATATCCGTTTTGTAGATATAAATGAAGATATGTAAGTATTTCTTGTGGTGTGGATCTTAGTAATGTTCCTTTAGTTCCTGCTCGCATTGCCTCTGCTCAATTAAAAAGTATACATACATACATGCATATATATATTATATATATATATATATATATATATATATAATGATGCGTGCATACATACATACATACATACATACATACATACATACATACATACATACATACATACATACATACATATATACATATATATATGTATTATATATATATATTATATATATATATAGATCTTATATATATATATTTATAATATATATATATTCAACAGCGGAAGTAGCATGCATGCATACATACAGGCATACATACATATATACATACATACATATATATATATACTTTGATACTTTGATAGGTTTCGGCCATTATTGGCCCAGGCCATGTCTAATTTAATAGCACCACCTGTATATATATTTCAACAGCGGAAGTAGCCTGTGTAACGAATATTATTTTGCAAGTCCAACTTAACTTGAACGTGTTGTTAAGAGCGCCATTAACTGCAGTAATCGTCCAAAGAAGTCCTCTCGTATAGACGATTCGTGCTAAAGAAGCGCATTATGTGAGAGGACGAAATTTTGTCACCTTTTAACATTATTGACAGTTTAGTTAATGTTAAGCTATATCGGTTTGGTATATTTTCGATCTGACATTGGGTACTCGGGTGCCTGTTGTTGATCATACGCAAAATACACCGACATTACGTGATGCAACAGTCCCATCCATCGGTACTTATTTTATCGACCCTGAATGGATGAAACATAAAGTCGACTACAGCAGAATTCGAATTCATAACTTAAAGCCGGAAGAAATGCCGTTAAGCATTTTGTCCGACCTGGTTACGGGTCTACCAGCTCCCTGCTGCAATAGTTATCGTTTCTACTCTTGACATAAAGCCTGAAATTTTTCAATTTTTAGGCGATTATATCACCCCAACACTCCGTGCTCAACTGCTACTTATTTTATCGACCCCGAAAAGATGAAAGGCAAAGTCAACCTTGGCGGAATTTGAACTCAGAACGTAGCGACGGACGAAATACAGCTAAAAATTTTGTTCGGTGTGCTAACCATTCAGTCAGCTCGCCGCCTTGATAATAATGGTTTCAAATTTTGGTATAGGGCCAGCAGCTTCTAGGGAGAGTGGAAGGTCAGTTACTAGAACTTATTTCATCGACCTCCGCGGAATTTGAACACACTACGTAAAAACGGACGCTTAGAATTGTGTTCAACGTGCTAACGATTCTGCCAGCTCGCTACTTTAATAATCCTTTCAACTATAGGCAGAATGCCTGAAATTTTGGGAGAGGGAACTAGTACGTAACTGGTACTTATTTCAACGACACCAGAAAGATAAAAGGAGAAGTCAACTTCGGCGGAATTCGAACTCAGAACATAGAGACGACCGAAATACCGCTTAGAATTTTGTTCGGCTTGCTGATGATTCTGCCAGCTCAATCTCTTAATAATAAGGATAATAAATAAACCAGAAATCCAAACTATGAAGTCTGGGTATAAATAACGAAATAAACGAATGAGTTATTAGGAATAATGAAATAACAGGGTTCCAGTAGATTACCTCTACAATGATTGCGCTGTCAATCTTGGAAAAAGAAAAAAAAAAAAACAGACGTCTTTAACGGACGGCTTCGTTCTTAAAACGTCTCAGTTGGCTCCCTTATGGCCATTTACCATTTTGACAGAAGGGCCTACCCGTCTAACCCCTTACTATAACGGATAGGTGCGTGCGCTTCATGCGGCTCTGTGTAGCTAACCGCTACCACGCCACTCACTTTGGAGTAACAATTACGAAAGTTTTTCGTCTAAGAAACTCAGAGATTGTTGTTGTTGTTGTTATTGTTGTTGTTGGTCTTCTTCTTCTTCTTCTTCTTCTTCTTCTTCTCAACTGAAAGCATGGACGACAACAACATTATTTTAAGATGGTTCATGTATTTGTGATAAATAGCGCAATAATTTATATTATGAAATAAAATAGTGGGAAAACAACAACAATAAGAA
>NW_021835625.1:0-26327 GCF_006345805.1 Octopus sinensis
TCAAACTCCGCCGACGTCGACTTTGCCTTTCATCCCTTCGGGGTCGATTAAATATGTACCAGTTACGCATTGGGGTCGATGTATCGACTTAACCCTTTGTCTGTCCTTGTTTGTCCCCTCTATGTTTAGACCCCTTGTGGGCAATAAAGAAATAAATGTATCCATGCGTCTATCTATCTATCTACCTACCCATCTATCTATCTATCTATCTATCTATCTATCTATCTGACACACACATATGCACACATGCACAAAACATATATTTGTTATTAATGGGAAGAAGCAGTGTCCATGAGGACACTGCTTGGATTTCCCGAAGGAAGGAATCCGATTTCGCTCCCAGTATTCGTATTTCTTGCCTCCCCGGACAAGTCACGGATTATTCCCTGTTTCAGTCGATTGAGAATCGGGTGGAAATTGAATGATCTGTTGTTGAGTGTTGAGGTCTAGTAATGATTTATAGTCCTGAGATAGAATCTCCTATGTTGAAGAATACAAGTATACGAGGTTTGATCAAAGAGTATCAGGACTGGTGCTATAAAAACGAAACTACAACACACATCATTTCGGCTTTAATTTCCTTCGAAATTGTCCTCTTCTGAAGCTACTCACTTTATACAGTATTGTTTTCGTTGATGGACGCATTCATGGAATTCCTTGTTAGGAGAATAACGTATTCCTTTCGAGTGGGGTTTGATTCTTGGAATTAGGAAAAAGTTCATAAGGGGCGACATCTGGAGAATGTTGTGCTTGACCGAAAACCGCAATTCTGTCCGACAACCTAAGTCTACGCACTTTACTTCCAAACACTGCTATACACAACGGAAGTGAACCAGGAGGACGATTATAACTTAGTGGACATGCGCGACAAAGCTAAAGTTCAATCTGTGCCAATCGGCTTCACTCTACATACTTTTGCTAAGTAATCACAGCAACAGCCTCGATACTTTTTGATCAGATCTCGTAAATATTACGATAGAAAGGCAACGTAGATCGAGTGACACAAATGTGGTAATGTAGTGGTATTTATTGTTGTATAGTAACGGATGTAGTAGTGTGGTGTTAGCTGTACAGTGTGGTAGGGGTAACAGAGATGCATTTGTTCCTATAGACATGCCATGTGACAATAGAGTTTTGTGGTTGTGTCCCTACAGATGTAGTAGTTTTGTCGCAGTGTTGTAGCGTCTGTAGTTGTGTGGTTGTGTCTGAATCTAGGCAGCAGTGTGTGTAGCTGTATGATAATGTATGTGAGTTAATTGCCCTTCATTCCTCCGTGATCAATAAAATAAAGTACCTGTAAAATGCTGGGGTCAATTTAATCAATTAGCCCTCTCTCTCACCCGCAAATTTCCAGCTTGGTACCTACGTTAAAAGCTATATATAGTGTTGCGGTTGTAGTACCTGCTGTGGTTGCCTGTAGTGGTTACTGTTGTTGTTGTTGTTGTCTTGTGGTAGATATAATGTTACAAGCCTTGCTAACTGCTGCGGTAGGGCGGAGTCTACAGTATTATGGAAGTGATTATAACAATATAAGGGAACTATAATGATGCGTGATTGGTTTTGATGATGCTGTGGTGATGATGTTTAAGACCTAACAGACTTATGGGCCAAGCTAATCTAACCATGACCATTCCCACTTTAAATTTTTCAACCTTATCCTCTTTAGGACTACAATATACAATATGTACTTCGTTTTCTTGTTATTTCTAGTAAATAGAACGTCCTTATAAAAGCACGCTTTTGGATTATATTGTGTATGGTATGGTGGTGGGGTGGTTCATTTAAGATCAAATCGAGGGAGTGTAGAGAGATAAAGGGGTAGAGAGGGGGATACTTTTAGTGTTCACATAAAGGGGGAGGGGCAATGTTTTGACATTTGACAAATGCCCCAAGACTTGTGAGAAAGAAGAAAGGAACCTTGAAAGTGAAAACCTGACCCGATAATTTGCAACAAAGTGTAAATCCACAAAAGACATCAAACGAGGGGTGTTCATTAAAGATTTTCCCTGACCCACTTTCGGTGATTACTGGAAACGGAATTTGCACAGGTGTAATCATACATGTTTCTACATGTCACATTATAAATTGCAGTTTTCCACCAGTATTCGTTTGTCTTCTACGACTGCTGAAGTGGACCAAGGTGTTAGAATGGAGGCAGTTGAACGCAGATCAGGGATCGGGTTTTTATACACGAAAGGTTGTACACCAAAAGAGACTTTCGATGAGATGAAATGAGTTTATGGTAACGATGCTCCATCATACGACATAGTCAAGCACCGGCATCGCCAGTACAAATGTGGTCGGACATCGGTGGAGACTGCTCCCATTCCGGGACGGCCACATTCCGGCCATTGATGAAGACACCATCCATAAATTGGAAGCCGCCATTTCGGAGGAGCGCTGCATAACTATTTGGCAACTAGCCCAAGAAGTGAAAATAAGCGTAGGATCCATGGAAAAAATCATTCACAACCATTTGTACATGTGGAAATTGTCTACACGATGGTTTCCCGGATGCTCACACCTTTTTAGAAGCAGGAACGAGTCAACTACTTCCGGTCTCTTTTGGCAATGTGCCAAGAAAACGTGGAGGACTTTTTTTTACGTAAAGTGTCAAATGAAGATGTGACGGATTACATTAGCCACCCATGAAGGCGACTGCGACGGGATTTGAACTCAGAAAGCAGAGAACCAAAACAAATACCACAAGGCACCTCATTTACCAGTTACCCGCCCTTGGCTGCAACTTCACTCTATCAAAACCCCAAAAGATGGAAGTTGGTGTTAATGGGGTCAGAATTTGAACTGGGGAAGTGAGAAGCTTTCTCTGTTCAATGGCAACCGTAGCGGTGTAATGATGTTTATCTGGGTGAGTGATATTTAGGGTGGTGGAGGCAGTTTATGGTGGATTTCTGTCTTTCACGTGAGTATTCACTTGTTCGGTCATCTGAATTACATGCCCCTGAATCAGCGTGTAAGTGGTTGAGTGTTCCAGAGAAACAGATACCTTAAAAGCATAGTCAGCATGACACAATGTGTGGTGAAGCTGTTCTCTTCAAATTCCGGGTACAATCAAGCCGACGGGCTCCTTCACACTTCGCGTCCGTCTACCCAATTTCATTCTTCGTGAGGTTTGGGTTGACTGGAGATTATGGCATTTGCCCAAGGTGCCACGCTGTGGGATTGAACGCAGAACCTCGTGGTTGTGTAGCGAACTCCTTAAACTATCCAACTATACTACGCTTAGAGAGAGAGAGAGAGACAGACAGATAAACAGACAGAGAGAAAATTGTTATAATGTGATAACGGATGCAGTGAGTGGGGGAAGGGTTATAGTGATGTGGCGGTGTTATTGTTGGTGAGCAGTTATTACAAGGAGGTATTTAGTTCGACGCACTGACTCTGAGACCTTGCCACCTAGATAATGAGAGAGCGAGGTGGTGAGTGGGGGAGAGAAGTATATAGATGGATAGATAGATAGATAGATAGATACGTTTCTTTATTGGCCACACAGGGCTGCACACAGATGGGACAAGTTACAAAGTAGTAGAGCTTTCTTTTCGGGGATGAAGAGAACAAAAAACAAAAGAAAAAAATGGGGTGGCGTAGGTTTTCGATCAAGAGGGATCGTAAAAGGGAAGAAAAGAACAAAAACAAAAAAAAATTGAATAAAATAAAAAAGAATAAAAAGAAAAAAAATAGATAGATAGATGATAGATAGATAGATTATAGATAGATAGATAGATAGATAGATAGATAGATAGATAGATAGACAGCTAGATAGATAGATAGATAGATAGATAGATAGATAGATAGATAGATAGATAGAAGGACAGGCAGACAGACAGATAGAGAGAGAGAGGTGGGGAGAGAAATAAAAAGAAATGGCAAAAATGAGAGCAAGGAGCAAAATGAGGAAAAAAACGAAGGAGCTGATAGCGGTGAGGGTAAAAAATATGAAATAAAGTGCAAAAGAAAAAAACAAAAGCACCAACAAAAAACAAAAGACTTTTAGGATTCTGAATATTATTTAATGAAGAGGGATCTACAAGTATAAAGAGGTCAGAGCTAACCTTGGAATGGTAACTAAAACCGATTCCAACTCCGATAGATTATCTGATTGTATACTGATCCTAGCAAGATTATCTGACGTTGTTATACTGTTGATCTTCAAACAGCTCCACTTACCATAGATTATAATCAGAAAAACGAATTATTACTCTGTTTTTAACAATACAACAACAACAACAACAACAATAATAATAGTAATAATAAAAATAATAATAATAGTAATAATAATAATAATAACTATAATAATAATAATAATAACAACAACAATAACAATAATAATAATAATAATAATAACAACAGCAAAACAACAACAACAACAACAACAACAATAATATAATAATAATAATAATAATAATAATAATAATAATAATAATAATAATAATAATATGATATTTCTACATTTTCTTTCATATTGTTGTTAATGTAGTAAACTAAAACATCTCTTGAAATTATTGGAAATTCCTTCCAGGGAAACCAGTTGAGCAATATTAACGATAGTATGAGTTACCGAAACCGTTACAGCGCTGAGCAAAATCTTTAAGCGTTGAGTCTAAATTCTGCTGAGGTCGATTTTTGCCATTCATCCTTTCGGGGTCGATAAAATAAGTAAGTACCAGTTGGATCGGGTCATATTGTCTTAATGGCTTATTATCTAACACACTCACCGGTTCGATTTCTATTTATTTTTTACTAGCAGTATCGCCCGGCGTTGCTCGGGTTTGTAAGGGAAATAACTATATAAGCATTTTTAGAGATGTAAAGTATAATAACCATCTCAACATGGCTAACCACAAAGGGGGGGGTTACTGTAGCTTTTTACGTTCTGAGATTTAATAATAAATTTTTAGAGAGTTACTTCCCTTATATATGCCAAAAATGCATTAAATATGGAAAAAAATTATGGTAAATTTTTTTTTTAAATCGTAGACTCATCGTAGACGCGCGCTAATACCCAGAAGGGCTTGATATGAATCACGACTATAAGATACCCGGTTTTGGTTAAACTGCACCGCAAAATGTGGGAGTAGTTAGGAATCTAAATCGTAGGAGACAGACACCACACAACCTCTGTTTTATATATAACTACTTGTATTTTTTTTTTCCAAAATCTTCGTTGATTTTGCAGTTTTGTCAACGGTGGTTGACTCTGTCCGTTATTGGAGCTGCGTTCTTTTTTGTCTGTTTGTGCGCATGTGTGTGCGTCAGCATGCAATTGTGCTTATGTATGCACATATATATGTATTCTGTATATTCATGTGTTTGTATGTATGTGTATGTATTTGTGTGTGTACATCTGTGTGTATTTGTGTGCGTACCACGCAGTTTTCATTCGTGCATTTGGTATTTTCGAAGAGGTACGTCCGACAGACTGCGATCTGACGGAGCTCCCTGGCTTTTCAACGATCTTAATGTTGAGTTTGGTCTCCTTCAGAGCATTCCTTGGAAAATATTAACCTTAGCATTAACTATACAACTATAAATATAGTTTTACGAAGATGTACTCGCATAGCAAGTGACCTGATCTGAGATCGTGTGCTGGAACGAAAATGATTGCAGCGTAGAAGGTGTTTATAAGCCATTTAAGAAACACAGAAAAAACCGTTAGATTCATACAGCATAAACTATATAGTGTGTGCTTGTAAAGACAAGGCCCCGGCATAACTTGGAGAAACATCTGGAAATATTGCAGAGAGATTAAATAAACACTTGAAGTAATATAATGACAAACAACAGCCTCCCATAGTCCACCAACATAGAGGCACACTGGGCCGACTTCCCATACGTATTTTATCCAAGCACCCGAAAGGGCCATCAGTTAGACAAATGCAGGAGAACGTCCGAATAAATGAAACGTCCTCCGTACTAAATAGGAAATATGCGTAGAAGGTAGTGATGCCCTAATGCCCACAGAATATACATACATAAGTACAGTTGCTAGCAGGCTGTTATGTAGGCATATATATATAAAGGATAAATATATTTATATAAAGAATAAAAAGTTTTGAATGGTACGACAATGCACTATGATACGAACAATGGGCTATATACCCGTTGTAATTTAGTCACCCATAGTCTGATAATATTTCGGAATAAAATTCCTTCTTCAGATATTCTCAGATGGAGTCTAAGACGCATATATATATATATATATATATACACACACACATTCATACATATACAAACACACAAAATCACACACAAGCACACACTACGCACATATATAAGGTATATATATATATAATATATATATATATATATATATATATATATATTTAGCAATTAAGGACAACTACTTAATAAGGAAAACTTACAAGAATTGTCAGGTAGATAGCGTAAAAACCTCATAAGAGAAAAAATTTCGAAAAAAATTATTTCTTATTGACATATTAATTATATATAGAGGGCATTATACATACATGCCAGGAGGCATTGTATATACATGCCAAACGCTAAGAGGGACAATCAGTCATTTCTACCAAAAATATTATAATCCCACCGAATGCAATTTTTCAAAGTAAGACATTTAAAAATATAGGCCTGTATCACAGTGATTTCATACTTACGTAATCATCAGCAGGCCTGAATGTATTATAAATAAACAACGACTCTGCCTCGCTTAAGCCGATCAGCTAACTGATCAACATCAACGAACACATGGGTGAGTTATATATATTACAAAATCGGGTAAATGGTAAACTTTTACGAATTGCATTTCGGAGAGGAAAAGTTTTTTCGGAATAAAAATTTAGCAATTAAGGACAACTACTTAATAAGGAAAACTTAACAAGAAATTGTCAGGTAGATAGCGTAAAAACCTCATAAGAAAAAATTTCGAAAAAAATTATTTCTTATTGAACATATTAATTTATATATAGAGGGCATTATACATACATGCCAGGAGGCATTGTATATACATGCCAAACGCTAAGAGGGACAATCAGTCATTTCTACCTACAAAATATTACTAATCCCACCGAATGCATTTTTTCAAAGTAAGACATTTAAATATATAGGCCTGTATCACAGTGATTTCATACTTACGTATCATCAGCAGGCCTGAATGTATTATAAATAAACAACGACCTGCCGCCCCGTGCCTCGCTTAAGCGATCAGCTAACTGACAACATCAACGAAGCACATGGGTGAGTTTATATATATTACATCCGGGTAATGGTAAACTTTTACGAATTGCATTTCGGGAGAGGAAAAGTTTTTCGGAATAAAATTTAGCAATTAAGGACAACTACTTAATAAGGAAAACTTAACAAGAAATTGTCAGGTAGATAGCGTAAAAACCTCATAAGAGAAAAAATTTTTATTCCGAAAAAACTTTTCCTCTCCCGAAATGCAATTCGTAAAAGTTTACCATTTACCCGGATGTAATATATATAACTCACCCATGTGCTTCGTTGATGTTGATCAGTTAGCTGATCGGCTTAAGCGAGGCAGGGTCGTTGTTTATTTATAATACATTCAGGCCTGCTGATGATTACGTAAGTATGAAATCACTGTGATCAGGCCTATATTTTTAAATGTCTTACTTTGAAAAATTGCATTCGGTGGGATTAGTAATATTTTTGGTAGAAATGACTGATTGTTCCTCTTAGCGTTTGGCATGTATATACAATGCCTCCTGGCATGTATGTATAATGCCCTCTATATATAAATTAATATTTTCAATAAGAAATAATTTTTTTCGAAATTTTTCTCTTATGAGGTTTTTACGCTATCTACCTGACAATTTCTTGTTAAGTTTTCCTTATTAAGTAGTTGTCCTTAATTGCTAAATTTTTATTCCGAAAAAACTTTTTTCCTCTCCCGAAATGCAATTCGTAAAAGTTTACCATTTACCCGGATGTAATATATATAAACTCACCCATGTGCTTCGTTGATGTTGATCAGTTAGATGATCGGCTTAAGCGAGGCAGGGTCGTTGTTTATTTATAATACATTCAGGCCTGCTGATGATTACGTAAGTATGAAATCACTGTGATACAGGCCTATATTTTTAAATGTCTTACTTTGAAAAATTGCATTCGGTGGGATTAGTAATATTTTTGGTAGAAATGACTGATTGTCCCTCTTAGCGTTTGGCATGTATATAACAATGCCTCCTGGCATGTATGTATAATGCCCTCTATATCTAAATATATATATATATATATATATATATATATATATATATATATTGGAAATATATATAATATTTATACATACACACAGGCAGACTTCCGGTATGCAGAGGTTTCGACTAGTAGTACTTGTATATGCAAGATGTTTGTGTGTATATATATATATATATAAAGAGAGAGAGAGGGGGGTTAGCTAAATGGGTAAGTAGATAGACAGGTACTTATGTAATACGGACATACACGCATATAAACACACAAAGAGACAGAGATACACACACATACATACATACATACATACATATGCACACTGACGCAAACATACGTACAAACAGACGAAAAAGAATGCAGCTCCAATAACGAACAGAGTCAACATTCATTGACAAGATTGCAAAAGCAACGAAAGTTTTGGAAGAAAAAATATAAATGTTAAATGAGTGGAAATCGAACCAGTGAGTGTGTTAAGTAATAAGGCATTAAGACATCTCCCCAGATGCCGCATAATTTGCTTCAACACACGAGTTCATATGGACAATCTTGCAAACCAGATACAAAAACAAAATATATGTATATCGTGTATATATGTATATATATGTGTGCGTGTATGAAGGTGCATAGCTTAGTGGTTATGGTGTTGTACTCACGATTGCGAGTTCATGGGTTTAATTTCCAGACCAGACGTCGCATTGTGTTCTTGAGCAAAGCACTTCATTTCAGGTTGCTCTGCGATCATTTCCACACGTGACGTGTGGCACCCAGTAGCACCTGTACAGGTGATGTCGATCTGATGGAGAGAGTGAGCTTATGTCTACACAAGCATTTTGATCACTATAAACGAATCATCTGTGTGGTTGTTCAATAAGAAATTGCAGAACACTCATACATCGTCTAACCGTTATTATTGTTGATATTATTATTATTATTATTACTACTACTACTATTATTATTATTATATACAAATGCACACACACACATATATATACATACATATATATATAGCTGTTTTACAAACAGCTTGCACATGCAAGTGCTACTAGTCGAAACCTCCGCATACCGGAAGCCAGCAGTGTGTGTGTGTGTGTATATATATATATATATATGTATATATATAAATGGAATTAAACGCAGGTGTTATTCAAATATATATATATATTTCCTTCTTTCCTGAGCGTCCAATAATACTATATTTGTTCCATATCTTCGCGTTGTTATGTTTTATTATGCTTTCTTGTTTGGATTAACTATATATACACACATTTTTACCCTATGTGTGCGTGAGTGTGTCCTTCTGTGTGATTTTGTGTGTTTGTATATGTATGTATATATATATTATATGCGTCTTTGCATATATATGTATGTTTGCGCCTGCATATGTATGTGTCTGACCATGTTTTTTTTTATATCTTTCTATGTGTATAAGCATATTTGTGTATATCTGTCTGCATTTATGAATGTGTGCATGTGTATGTCTGTGTGCTTGTACGTCTGTGTGTGTATAGGTGTATATATGTACATTTAGGCTTCTGTATATGTGTTTCTATATATATATATATATATATGCTTGCGTGTGTAATTAAAGGAGTGTGTGTATATGTGTGTGTCTGTGTTTATATCCTATTTGTGTTTTAAAGTTTTTGTCGCCGATCAAAACAAAAACTATGTTGCGTAAACATCATAACTTAGCCGATCGATAAAACATGATCGATAGAGTAATTGCTGGACTCAAGCAAACACTTGGCTTCTTCTGACTGAGTCCAATCATAGGAAGCTGCACCCCGACACAAACGCTCTCCAAAACTTTAAAAAGATGCAAAAACAAATACACACACACACACACACACATATATATATATATATATAGTCTTTTCCTCTCTTTTACTTCTATCACTCATTTGACTGCGGCCATGCTGGAGCACCGCCTTTAATCGAGCAACTCGACCCCGGGACTTACTCTTTTGTATGCCCAGTACTTATTCTATCGGTTTCTTTTGCCGAACCGCTAAGTAACGGGGACATAAACACACCAGCATCGGTTGTCAAGCAATGCTAGGGGTACAAACCAGACACACAAACACATACACGCATATATAATATATATATATATATATACATAATACGACGGGCTTCTTCGGTTTCCGTCTACCAAATCCACTCAGAAGGCTTTGGTGCCGGAGGCTATAGTAGAAGAACACTTACCCAAGTTGCCACGCAGTGGGACGAACCCGGAACCAGTGGGTTGGTAAACAAGCTACTTACCCACACCAGCCACTCCTGTATATATGATATATATAGATATATATATATATAATATATATATATATATATCTGCATACATACATATATATACATATTCTATATATATATATACACACACACCACACACACACACATATATATATAATTATATAATTTCAACAATTGAGGGCAAAATTAATTAATTATTAATCAATTTCACCAAGTGTTCAGTATGCAAAGGGACCATCAAGGCGAATTCAAATTATTACTTATATAAAAGGGCTTAGTAAAATAAATTACTTGCGCATACTGAACTCATTAGAAATAGCAGCTAAAAAACTTTTTTAAGGCTATTTCTAATACTTAAAGAAAATCTCTCTCATATATAGTGTTTGCATAATTTAACTCACAAAGTTTGGGGGTAATGACATCGAAAAATCAAATGCTAAGGTTATTCGAGAACGTACGTTTCAAGATTAGTCAAAACACAACATTTCTATCATCGGCTCGGAAATTCCTTGGTTTGGATTTGGAAACACTGAAATAAGAACATACCCTCTCGAAGATCTGCCTCCAACTAACAGTGTCAACAAATTCAAAATAAGCAAGCGAAGAATCTCTTTTTCTCCTTTCCACCAGCGTGGTTAAAATCATCAAAGTTTGATTGATTTTAACCCACGCTGGTGGAAAGGGGAGAACAGAGATTCTTCGCTTGCTTATTTGAATTTGTTGACACTGTTAGTTGGGAGCAGATCTCGAGAGGGTATGTTCTTATTTTCAGTGTTTCCAAATCCAACCAAGGAATTCCCGAGCCGATGATAGAAATGTTGTTTTGACTAATCTTGAAACGTACGTTCTCGAATAACCTTAGCATTTGATTTTTCGATGTCATTACCCCCAAACTTTTGTGAGTTAAATTATGCAAACACTATATATGAGAGAGATTTTCTTTAAGTATTAAGAAATAGCCTTAAAAAAGTTTTTTAGCTGCTATTTCTAATGAGTTCAGTATGCGGCAAAGTAATTTATTTTACTAGCCCTAATATATATATATATATATATTATATATATAAAAGAACGATATTTTATCTAAAAATAATATAGTACCCTAGTATGTATAAATATGTTTATATATCGTATATATAATCATTGATTTGCTTATATGGCTACATGTGTGAGTGTACTTCTAATATAAGGATGATTTTTTAAAAATCTTATCAGTGGCCTGCATATTAAAATACCGAATAGATAAATTGAGAAGAATTTATCAACAAAGTTATCCTTCATTATTTCGTCTTAACTGCTACTTCTAGCAGCTCCAGTGACCACACAAAAAAAGCCCCGCGATCATGTTTTTTTGTTTTTTTTTAATTTGATAAGATTTCTTATTGTTCGTTGGGTGGCGTCAATATTAGTTTATATTTCATTTTCTGAAATTCATCAGCTTTCCTATATTTTCGTTTCATATTTGTAAATTTGAGCAACGTTCAGGGTGGGCCAAAAAATTAAGCTACCATTTAATATATTGTTATATGCTAAATGGTCGGGCGATTCTTGACCCACCCTCTAATTACTGAGGTTGTTTTTTTTTTCTTTTCTACTGATACTGTTTCATTGTTATAATCCGGGCCTCATGTAATATTACTACGTGAGATTTAATATAGCTTTGTTCCTTTGGTGAAAAATATACTATGTCTATACTTCTCCTGGTGTTCATATTTCCAATAACACTAAGCTTCTACAACACAGATGTTGCCTCAAAGTTGTGAAACTTTAGGAAATGACGTCTTCCCTATTGCTCAGTTGGCGCTCATTTTCAACTGAAAAGACTGGAATCACTGCCTGATCCAAGATTTGAAACCACGACGTTACGATTGTGGGCTGAACATTCTAACCACAAGAACACCCGTCTTCACCAAATAGGCGATCTCAATTCCATCCAGTACAACTCGAAACATTCACTTCATTTTCTTTCATCACCTCAATATCTTCACCAAACTGATCATCAATCAATCAATCAATCAATGATTATCAATCGTTTCAGTCTTGTGTGTCTTGGAGGACCTACAAAACCAGTAGAAACCAAACCAGCTGACCTAAAGCAAAATGAACAGCAGGGGCAGCATTGTATAAATGACGAATGTGTTGTTATTTAGGCGGCGAGCTGGCTGAAACGTTAGCACGCCGGGCGAAATGCGTAGCCGTATTTCGTTTGCCGTTACGTTCCCAGTTCAAATTCCGCCGAGGTCGACTTTGCCTTTCATCCTTTCGGGGCCGATTAAATAAGTACAAGTTACGCACTGGGGTCGATATAATCGACTTAATCCGTTTGTCTGTCCTTGTTTGTACCCTTGGGTAGTAAAGAAATAGGTATTTCGTCTGCCGCTACGTTCTGAGTTCAAATTCCGCCGAGGTCGACTTTGCCTTTCATCCTTTCGGGGTCGATAAATTAAGTACCAGTTACGCATTGGGATCGATATAATCGGCTTAATCTGTTTGTCTATCCTTGTTTGTCCTCTCTGTGTTTAGCCCCTTGTGGGTAGTAAAGAAATAGAATGTGTTGTTATTTCTCACGCACACCACTTGAACATTGGTCGGGGGTCATGAGTCAAACCCCGACTCATGAAAGATCCATTCTCAAAGCTGCATCATTTCTATTTACATCTTATCATCAACTTTCGAACTGAAGGTTCGTGGCCTGCTCATTAGGCTGTAGTGCTCACGAGCGGTCACGGTTTCGATTTCCTAACCGGTCAATGCATTGTATTCTTGAGCAAAACACTTCTTTTTACGTTGCCGCAGTCGGCTCAGCTGTAAATTGGCCATGGAGAGTCATCCCATTCAGGGACACTGTTGTGATGTCGCTCACTTAGACGCCATGGAAGTCTGATGACTCTGGCGCTATTTACTTCTTCCTCTTATCGACTTTCGAAAACAAAGAGGAAACGAAACCCTAACTTGTGTCGTAGCTGTATGCGTACATATCTTGGTACTATACGGTCGTAACGATGCTGTTGAAGGTCATATTATGTATTATCAATAAAATAGTCTTACGCATCATATGACGGGTATCTTTGGATGTATATATTTGCCACCCTGGGTAATATCAGAAAATATGGGTATACATTCGATAAGTATAATTTAGCATTTATTAAACTGTTTGGTGCTAAGACAAAATGATGAAATGAATATTAATTTTCAAACGAAAAACATTTATTACCTTAAAATGAAATTAGATAAAACAATTTGCTCTTTTTTGTATATTTGCAATAAATAAATGCCAATTTATTTTATATATTTTACCAGCTTACCAACCACATGGTTCCGGGTTCAGTCCTGTGTGGAACCTTGGGCAAGTGTCTTCTACTATAGCCACGGGTCGACCAAAGCCTTGTGAGTGGATTTGGTAGCCGGAAACTGAAAGAAGCCCGTCGTATGTATGTATATATATATATATATAAGATATATATATATAATATTATATATATTTCTTTACTACCCACAAGGGTCCTAACCAGAGGGACAAACATGACAGACAAACGGATTAAGTCGATTATATCGTCGACCCGAAAGGATGAAAGGCAAAGTCGACCTCGGCGAAATTTGAACGCAGAACGTCACGGCAGACGAAATACGGCTACGCATTTCACCCGGCGTGCTAACGTTTCTGCCAGCACACACACACACACACACACCACACACACACACACACACATATATATATATATATGTGTTGTGTGTGTGTGTGTGTGTGTGTGCGTGTGTGTGTTTGTGTGTCTGTGTTTGTCCCCCAACATCGCTTGTCAACCGATGCTGGTGTGTTTACGTCCTCGTAACTTAACCGTTCGGCAAAAGAGCCCGATAGAATAAATTCTAGGCTTACAAAGAATAAGTCCTGGGGTTGATTTGCTCGACTAAAGGCGGTGCTCCAGCATGGCCGCAGTCAAATGACTGAAACAAGTAAGAGAGTAAAAGAGAATGTATGTATGTAATGTATATTATTTTATTAATTGGGAGATATAATTTTATTATACTTTTGGTAATATAAAACAGGTTTTCCTTCGCTTGTGTGTCTGAGGGTGACTGCGTATGCGTTTGTGCGCTTGTGTGTGCATTTGTGCGTCTGTCTGACCGTTTGTATTCATCCATGCGTGTCTTTATAAGCTCGGCTGTTCATCTCTACAGATTCTCTGATTCAAAGCCTTGATGTTAATACTACCCAAATATCTTCGCACAACGTTATGTGAAACTGGCAGAAATATGTAATCCAGCCAATTCTAGAACGCTGTTCGGCAGTCAGGAGACTAATGGCTTACTAATTTATTCAGTAATTAGTCTCGGGGATTAGAATACAGACATACAGTAAAGTAGCAAATGCGTATTTACTGAAAATCTTGTTTATCACTCGTCAAATTTACAACTTCACCTCCACCACCTCTCACTAACCATTATCCCACATCTACTTCCGCTTTCCGTCTCTACAGCCCACTACAGTTACTTCCGGTTTCAGACTCCATCTTAAATCGGATGCATGCTGCATCCGTCTATAGGAGTTGCTTGTTTACAATAGCAATCAAAGGAGTGGTGTGGTATTTTTGTTTGTAAAGAAGTACAACACACACACACACACACACACACACACACACACACACACACACACATATATATATATATATTATATATATATATATATATGCTTCTGTGTCCGCTCGTGTTGGCGTATGTATACAAAGGCGTAATCATAGCCACGCATATACACACAAGAAAACGAACACTCATGCACGCATACACAACCTGATATAGACACACACGATATATATATAAACATTGTTGGTTTGTAAATATTTGTATTTGTACATGTATTGATATATATACACATGTATGTATGTATGTATGTATGTATGTGTGTATGTATGTATGTATGTATGTGTGTATGTATGTGTGTGTGTGTATGTATGTATGTATGTGTGTATATATGTATATATGTCTATATGTGTGTATGTATGTATGTATGTATGTATGTATGTATGTGTGTATGTATGTATGTATGTGTGTATGTATGTATGTATGTATGTATGTATGTATGTATGTATGTGTGTATGTATGTGTGTATGTATGTGTGTGTGTGTATGTATGTATGTATGTGTGTATATATGTATATATGTCTATATGTGTGTATGTATGTATGTATGTATGTATGTATGTATGTATGTACGTATGTTATATGTATGTATGTATGTATGTATGTATGTATGTATGTATGTATGTGTGTATATATGTATGTTGTATGTATGTATGTATGTATGTATGTATGCCATGTATGTATGTTGTGTATTATGTATATGTATGTATGTATGTATGTATGTATGTATGTATGTATGTATGTATGTATGTGTGTATGTATGTGTGTGTGATGGTGGTGTATGTATGTATTCGTATGTATGTATGATGTATGTGTGTATGTATGTATGTATGTATGTATGTATGTAGTATGTGTGTATGTATGTATGTATGTATGGATGTATGTATGTATGTACGTATGTATGTATGTATGTATGTATGTATGTATGTATGTATGTATGTATGTATGTATGTATGTGTGTGTGTGTATGTGTGTGTGTGTGTGTGTGTGTATAGAAAGAGACAGACATTTAATTAGATAGATAGACAGAGAGATAGATAGATAGATAGATAGATAGATAGACAGAGAGATAGATAGATAGATAGATAGATAGATAGATAGATAGATAGATAGATAGATAGATTGATTGATAGATAGATAGATAGATAGATAGATAGATAGATAGATAGATAGATAGATAGATAGATAGACAGAGAGATAGATAGATAGATAGATAGATAGATAGATAGATAGATAGATAGACAGAGAGATAGATAGATAGATAGATAGATAGATAGATAGATAGATAGATAGATAGATAGATAGATACATAGATATGTTTCTTTATTAGCCACACAGGGCTGCACACAGATAGAACAAATTACAAGTAGAGCTTTTCTTTTGAAGGTATTAAAAAAAAAAAAAAAAAAAAAAAAAGGAAGGGGAGGTTCGATCAAAAGGGATCGTAAAAGGAGAGAAAGAGGACAAAAATAAGGGGGGTAAAAAAAAAAAAAAAAAAAGGGGGGGGGGGAGAGGAAAAAAAATGATCAATAGGGATCGTTATCACAGAAATGTCAATATGAAGTGTAAAGGGGAGGACAGGTGAGGTTTACCCGTGGAAAGAAAAGCCTGCGGAAAAGACCACGGTAACCTCGGTCAATGAAGTCACATTTTATATTTCTTTTTTTTTTTTTTTTTTTGCAAATAAGCAACTCTCTGTTTTCGATTTCTGGTTCATAGGACTATGCTCAAGGTGGCTTCGTCATTCATACGTGCCATTCTTGCTACATTCACCCATCTTTTTTTTTAAAACATTCGCTAGACAAAACTTGCCTCTCTACTCTCACTTTCCTTTTCAAGTGGTACTTGAAGAAGTTGATGAGAGATTGACCAGAGAGGAAAGTGTTTGTCTCCAATCCTTTCAGACGCGTCCACCAGATACATTCTTTCGCCATAGCCACAAGGATGATGAAAATAGCTCTTCCTTCCCGTTTGAAGGAAGGAGGCAGGAGGCGTGACAATATTGACGATAGACTCAGCTGATAAACCGACTCGTCCCACACGTGACAGCAGTTGTTCGACATAAGCCCACAGGTCGGAAATTGTTGGACACTGAACGAGTGCGTGCAGAACGGTTTCGTCGCTCTGACCGCATCTCGGGCAGGTCGGACCCGTGTTTCTCGAGCCGTGTCTGTAGAGCTTATCCCGAACGGGTAGCGCTTCTCGGTAGCACTGCCAGGCCAGGGATCTCTGGAAGTTGTCCATGGGCCCTGGCCCGAAAGTCGTCCCGAACAGGCGGGTCAGGTACTCCTCGTCGACGTCCAGGTTCGCCCCGAGCTCGTCGTCGTACCTCCCCTCCACTAAACCCCTATAGAATGCTTTGGTTGTGTTGAAGTCACTTAAGGTCGACCCAGGACGGCAGCAGAGTGCTTGAGAGCAACGCGACACTCGCGGTGCCATTCGCCCTTCCTCGGCCTCTTTTTGATCCACGACTGCAGTTCGGTCATGGAGACGAGCTGCGGGAAAGCGTGCCTCACAAACGGCGACCACACCTGTTCACCGTCGTCTACATAGAGCCAGAGATGTCGCAGTCTCAGCGCGTGTCTGCGCATCATCAACCACGGCATGCCCAGCCCCTTTTAACGGGTGTTGACAGCAAATGGATCGCCTGACCATCGGGACGCATCCTTTCCACAAGAAGCGAAAGAGGATGCGTTGTAGTTTGGTGATGGTAGGGTCGGGACAAGGTACGACGGTCAGGCGGTAGTAGATGACGGACGCGATGTACGTGTTCGCCACCTCCGCTCGACCTTTTAGGGACAGTTTCCTCTCGGCCCATTGCCGGGCGAGAGTGACCACCCTACTCGTTATCTCGTTCCAGTTCTTCTCCACTTGGAGGTCCGGACCAAACCAGACCCCGAGCAACTCAACCGGGCCGTCGTCCAGCGTCCCACGACGGAGGCGCTGGTGGACGGCATGGGCTTGCTTCTCAGGTGTACCTAGTCGCAAGCCCACTGACTTTTCCCGGTTGATTTTCGCTCCTGTCACCGCTTCGTAGTTTTTCAGTGTCTCGCGACCAGCTCGATGTGCTCGTGGCTAGACACTATGACGGTGACGTCGTCCGCGTATGCAGACACGCTCGTCCCGCATCCCAATTCTCGCGGGATGCCCCTTAGAGTCGCCAGCTTCCGCAGTAGTGGCTCAAGAGTCAATACGTATAGAAGCGCCGAGAGGGGGCCCTGACGGACCGAACGTGCAATGTCGAAAGGTCTCGATAGATGTCCATTTACGCGAATTACCGAACGGATGCCTCTGTACAAGGCAGCTATCCAGCCGCGGAAGACGGGACCGAAACCAGCCGCTCTCAGGACTGCCTCCAAGTATCGATGGTCTACCCTATCAAAGGCTAGATAGATAGATAGATAGATAGATAGATAGATAGATAGATAGATAGATAGATAGATAGATAGATAGATAGGCGTGGAACATGTATTCGTAAATTGGTATTTTTGCGAGTTGCTTCTCTAGTTTTGTGCGCACACATCTGTTACCATGTGAGTGTGAATGTCTATTTAGAGACGATGCATGTGCATAAGCCGGTATAGTCACGTGTGTACATATGTGTGTATATGTGTGCGTCACTATTTGTGTATTGTTGGTGTTGTTGCTGTATGTGAATACACGAATGCCGTTACAACTAAATTGCTAAGAGGTTCTATTCCCAGGTCCATCAAAATCTTTCAAACGATAAGGGAAATGAAAGGAAATAGTTGAAGCTCAACAGAGGCACAATACCAGTGATACAAATGTCAAAGCGTGTCAAAATAACTCGTCCTGCGTGAAAAGAGCGAATATGTGACCGTGGAATACTCAGTCAGCTGCACCGTATGAAGGTTAGTGAATATCTCACATCACCGAAAATGATGGAAAACCCTGTAGATACTGCAGGTAAGACCTACTCCATTTGAATACAAGTGAATGTTAAATGTACACAGCTTTTCCACTCATCACTATTAAGAGTGACTCTAATTAATTCCAGCTTGACAAAGCTTTGCATACACCAGCAAACGTAATATTTGCTTTTTAAACAGAACTACGGCAGTTCCTAATGGGCACAGATTCGGTGCCTGTAGCTGAGGAGGTGTAACGACGCAGAAACAAATGACAAATGGTCATATTTTCTATGGGGTCTTTTCTTCTGAGACACTCACGGCAACGAAGTTCTTTCCACGTTTGAGTGTTTACGAAACAAATATAAATGAACACAATTTTATTTGCTTTCTACTATATTCACTTGCATATATAGATGTGGTTGTATGTGCGTATGTGAACGTAGGTTTGTGTGTGCGGATGCCCGGGTGGGCGTGTCTGTGTGTGTCTGTGTATGTGTGTGCCTGCTGCAGGTCCGTGTGATCCAAAACGGGATCTGCCACTTCGCACTAATCCCTAAAAAATATTGATATATTTGTCCTAAGAAACACTGAAATAATAAAAGTCTTGCATGAAATTGGATTTAGTCAATCGCAAAGTGTGGAAAGATGTTCCGACTGTTGTTGCGCAATTTCACCCAGTAACTGCATCAAACGGTCTCCCTGGTTCTGCTGGAGACACAACAATGGTCACTAAATGTTTAAGCGTATCATAGTCGGGACTATCGTATTTCATCGTGTAAGAATCGCTTTATTTTGAGTGAAACAAAAGTGGTGCCTTTTACGAGGGACATCATCATCATCATTGTTCGACCGTGGTCGAGACAATGGAATTCACCATGCTACGCCAGACTTCACGGTCCATCATGGCATTACGGAGGTCCTGTTGCTGGATGCCTGTATCCCTGGAGATTACCTCAGGGTAGGAGAGTGTGCGCCCTCTGGTATTGCGAGTAGATGGCTTCCAGAGGAGAAAAGTAGAAATTACTTGTTTTTCAGCTCAGTGCTCAAAGTATTAAGGGGAAAATATTTTGTACCAAGATTTAACACAAAATTAGGGGTACAAGTTGTATATGAGAAAATGCAGTTTTCCTGCAAATATAGATAGTATTCTGAAAGCTTAGTCAAGAATTTCTTTTATATTTTAAATTTAGCTCCCACTTCCCAAAGTGTACGACCTAATAGTTCGTACCACGCTTTTGTCCAAAAACTCAACATGCTACCCGGTTCAGAAATTGAACCGACAATCATTTTCGTAAGCCTAACTACTTTACATGTGTTTAAAGCAGTTCGCGTATATAAAAAAAAAACGTTGCATTAATTCTCATCTCCTCATATATTAAGACGTGCCGAATACTGAGAAGTGAAAACAAACATCTTTGACTCTGGAAACTGTGATGGTTATTAAAACCATACGAAATAAAATTTTTAATTAATAGAATCTGGTTTCTTTAGGATAGGCCATAATTGGATTTAAATATAGATCCCATCAATTTCCGTTACGTGTTTTGTCTTAAACAGATTTAAACTTGTAAAGCAACAAATATTTTTAAAATTTATTAAATCAAAAAAAAAGGAGATGCAACATTAAAAAGAAAAATCTGACTTTAGGGAAGAAAGGATTTTAAAAGTAAATTTTAATCCCTTTCGAATATTGTGCCAGGTTTTAGAAGACCATTCCAAAATAAATATATTATGGGAGTTCTCGTTTCATTAATGCAGAAAGAGATTTGTGTATTAATAAATAATATACATGAATATTTTTCCTCCAATCCAAGACAACAGCATATGGATTAGAGATTCCATCAAGGTAAGAAAAGGAAATATAAAAATTACAATTAAATATAAGTGTTAAATATATTAAGTGTTGAATATTATTAAATATAACCAAAATATAAGCTAAATATAATACAAGTTAAATATCATAAAAGCTAAATGTAATACAAGTTTAATATAACAGAAGTGTTAAATATATTATAAGATAAATATAATATATTTTTTTAATATAACAAAAGCGTTAAATACAGTTTAGCATAATTAAAACGCAAGTTAAATATATTAGAAGTTAACTGGAACAGAGAGGTGATTTGTTTAATTGTGTACCCAGTGACACAGCATTGAAAACAACTTTGAGAACGTTTCCGCAATTAAATTTGGTTAAATTATCAAGAACATCTAAATATATGAAAGAAGGCAATCTGAGTTTTATTGCTTTTTATCCCAACACCAAAACATTATCCGTCTTATGATGGGTAACTTTGGAAGTATACTGGTACTTGACTGGTAATATCAAGAAATATATGTATACATACAAGAATTATTGCTCAATGTTTATCAAATTTCTTGGTGTTTATACAAAATGTTGAAATGAATATTAATTTTCAAAAGAGCGATATATTTTACCTTACAATTAAATTAAATAAAACAAATTCTCATATGTTATTTTTTTTCCTAAGTTTTAGCAACATCATCGCAATTTACTCTAATGAAAGCTATCTCTGCAAAATTTCATGTGGCTGTGTGGTAAGTACCTTGCTTACCAACCACATGGTTCCAGGTTCAGTCCCACTGCGTGGCAACTTGGGCAAGTGTCTTCTACTATAGCCTCGGGCCGACCAAAGCCTTGTGAGTGGATTTGGTAGACGGAAACTGAAAGAAGCCCGTCGTATATATATATATATATATATATATAGATAGATAGATAGATAGATAGATAGATAAATAGATAGATAGATGCTTAGCGGTATTTCGTCTGCCGTTACGTTCTGAGTTCAAATTCCGTCGAGATCGACTTTGCCTTTCATTCTTTCGGGGTCGATAAATAAAGTATCAGTTTCGCACTGGAGTCGATGTAATCGACTTAATACCTATGTCTGTCCTTGTTTGTCCCCTCTACGTTTAACCCCTTGTGGGCAATAAAGAAATATACATTGACTAGATTTTCTACTTTCATTTCCTTAAAAAAAACAAATACAAGAAAACATAGAATGATGCACAGATCAGAGGTACATTTTTTTTACCTTTTGATGTATAATTAAATGATATTAAACATCATCGTCGTCGTCGTCATTGTCATCACCATCCTCATCACCATCCTCATCAATACCTGAGCAATTATCACTTTTACATGTTTTACATTCTTCATTTCGTTCGCTGTCTTTCACAGGTAAATACATATTTAATTGTACATATTGTAATTAACAATTTTATTCAATTAACTGTAGACTTTAATTATATTCATTTATTTATAATTAACCCTCGTGAAGGACATGAAAATACAAATTAAAAACAAATGTTTTTATTTTAAATTATATTTTTATGTGAAACGGAATATTTTATGCTGCTGCTGCTGCTGCTGCTACTACTACTACTACTACTACTACTACTGTCAGAAAGCGAGGGACCCTCTATTTTGTGGTTCCTTACTCGACTGGCATAAAATAGCAGCCAAGTAACCCTCGCTTATCACCGTAAGTTAAAAAGATGGATCTGATGAGGCAGTCCTAGATGTACTGTATTTGAAATGAATTAATATGATTGGGTCATGGCTGGAGCGCCTTGATCAGTGGTTGACAACATGATCGCACATCGTATACATGTGATGTGCAGTAAGGTCGTTGCCAAAATGATGATGAGGATGATGATGATGGTGGTGGTAGTGGTGATGATGATGATGATGATGATGCCACAGTTGTTGTTGTCGTTATTATTATTATAATTATTATTCAGTAGTTTTATTTTTATAGCGTGCTTTCACTTCACTACCGAGCGCAGCTCTGTGTGCCTTGGGTATGTGCTGTGATTTGTTGTGATGCTCTGATGGTTATTGTATGGAAAGTGTTCTGCGCAGGATGTGTGCAGTGCCTAGTAGTGCAATTTCTGTATGTTATATGTGTTGTAAGTCCTGGTGTTTTTGTTATGTATTTGTCTGAATATTTTTTATCATGCCTAATGCACCTACTATGATAGGAATTGTTTCTGTTTTCAGATTCCACATTCTAGTTACCTCTATTTCAGGTCTTTGTATTTTGAGAGTTCTCTATTTCTTTTAGAGACACGTTGTCATCTGCCGGTATTGATACATCAATTAGAAAGCATTTTTTTTCTTCATGATCTCTGACAAACTATATCTGGTCTGGTGGCCTTAATTTCTCTATCTGTGTGTATCGGCATATCCCAGAGTATGGTTGCTTTCTCGTTTTCTGTGACCTTTTCTGGTGTGTGCCAATACCATCTCTTTCTTTGTTATTCCATAATGTTGGCATAGCTTCAATGTATGTAGGTTCCAACTCTGTCATGTCTGTGAATATATTCCTTCTTAGCCAGGACTGGGCAGCTAGAGATAATATGATTTATTGTTTCTTGTCCATCTCCACATATTCTGCAGTTACTTGTAATATTTCTTTTCATTACATGTTTTTGGTTAATTTGGTGGGGGAGGCTTTGGTATTGTGCTGCAATTAAAAATCCCTCTGTTCTTCTGCTTTGAGTCCTGAGCTTCTCAACCATTGCTGGGATTTTCTTGTCTATTTCTTTTGCGTTTAGTTTAGTGCAGTATTTTACCATGAAGGGGCTTTTCTTGCCATCGTTTTATCATGGTCGTTGCTGTTCTATTTTAGTTTGGATTCATTGTTTTATAGCTTTTGTTGTTTCTTCATCTTCTTCTTCTCTTCTTCTTCATGTTTATTAGGTGGTATGATTTCTTGTTTTATTTGTCAGCTTCCTTAAATACTGAGAACAGTTTTTTGTTTTGCTCGTGTTTTGCTGCTATCTGGATCAGTTTTCCTTCCTTCTGAAGTAGGTATTTTTTGTAGTCATGGTGGTTATTTTTATAGTAGTGTTCCAGCTGTATAAGGCCTCTACCACCTTCTATACGTTGTATATATAGTTTTTCTATGTCAGATTTTGGGTGATGCATCCTAGATCCTGTCATTATTTTTTTGTTTTCCTATCAATTTTGGACTGTTCATTTCGTGTCCAGTTAAGGATATTGTAGCTGTAACATAACTGGGACAGTTATTATTATTATTATTATTATTATTATTATTATTATTATTATTAATTATTTTCAATCTATTATCATTGTTATTATTATTATTGTTTTGTTGTTGTTGTTGTTCTTATCCTTTATTGTTGTAAGCTATGGACTGCGGTCATGCTGGGGCACCGCCTTGAAGGCTTCAGCCGAACAAATCGACGCCAATACTTATTATATTTTAAGATTAGTAAGTATTCTATCGGTATCGTATGCCGGACTGATAGCTTGCAGGGACGTTAACAAACCAACACTACTTACACACACACACACACGCACGCACACTCACACACATATAAGAACTCAAATTAGGTAATCAACCTTTTTACAAACGCATGGAATAACTATAGATTCCATTTTGAATATATTTGCACGTATCGACATACAAAATATATTCGGTTGCCAACTAAGTTCCCGCCGTTTTTTTTTTTTTAATTTTGGAATTTATTGCGTTTTTAAATTTTAGAATCTATTTTTTGCACGAATTCTATTTTTGAATCATTTTGGAATCTATTTTGCTTCGTTTTGTTTTTTGTTTTTTTCGAGTTGATTCTTGTTTATTTTCAGATCATTAAAATGGAATGTCAAAAAACGAGTATTTTTGACACCTCCTTGTTTTTTGCTTTTAATCAAGGTTCTAAGGCCGCAAAAGCTGCTCGCGACATTTGTGCTGTGTATGAAGAGGGCGCCATAGCTGAAAGAACCGCTCCTAATTGGTATGCCAAGTTCAAAAATGGAAATTTTGACCTCAAAGACGCATATCGTTCTGGCCGTCCAGTTGAGTTCGATGAAGAGCGATTAAACCAACTTTTGCACGAAAATTCTCGTCAAGCGACAAGGGAACTGGCAGAGAAAATGGAATGCTCCCACACTGCTATAGAGAAGCATCTTCACTCGATGGGAAAGGTTCAGAAGTATGGAGCATGGGTTCCGCATGTTTTAAGTGACAACAACAAAAATCAACGAGCCACGACTATTCAAGAGAAAATACCTAATCGGCAGCATGGAGTTCTTCTGCTGCACGACAACGCCCGCCCTCATATCACCAGTATGACCAAGGAAGCGTTTGCGTTTTGAGTTTAAAATCCTTCGAGTTCGATTTAGCTGTTTCTCCTTCAGGTTTCATAAAATAAGTACCAGTCACGCACTGGGGGCTGAGGTAACTGACCACAAAAAAATCGGGTGCCATGTCTTTCTGTTTTGTTATATATTGCAGAAGCCACAAGTCCATTATCAGAAAATTCTATTCAAGTGATTGCGCGCGCGTGTGTGTTGGTAGAGGGGAGAAGTCCACGCGCGTGCATGCTTATATGCATGTCTTTGGGAGCATGCACGCGCGCGTGTGTGTGTGTGTGTGCGCGCGCTTTTATTTTCTTGAGAATGCTCGTTTTACGTATCAAGATTTACTCTACACTGCAAACCACTTCAGCCCAAAATACCGAGTGAAAAAGGAGTGACCAGCAGAGAGAGATGACGGTGGAAGTGGGAGTGTGAGATTAGAAGGAGAGGGGAAAATTCAAAGAGAGAGAGGTGGGAGATAGAGAGGTGTAGGAGTAGTGACGAAGCTACGGTTCTGTATTTATCGCCTTTCACAGTATCTCCTTACATCTTATTTACAAATCCTTTTCATGAGTGTATATGTGAAGGAGAGAGAGAGGAGGGGCTGAAAGTGAGAGTGGGGTTATGGTAGTGTGAGCTATGAAGGTTAAGTTCATCCTGGAGCACAGATTTCAAAGTTGAATGTCCTTTCTCTCAACAAGTAGATGCATGTTCCTGGCTAATATTTTGGGAGGAGTTCTACGCGCGCGCACACCCAAGACAAATACCTCTGTGTATATGTGTGTGTGTCTGTGTCTATGTGTGTGCTTGCATTAATGTATGTGTGCGTGTATGCATGCAGTTATACATACATACATACTACATACATATATATATATATATATATATATATTGTATATATATATATATATATATAATATATTATATATATATATATATATATATATATATATATATATGTATGTATGTATGTATGTATGTATGTATGTATGTATGAATGTGTGTGTTGTGTGTATGTATGTATGTAATTTATTCAAATGACTAAAGCAAGTTCCTGGCTCAGTCTCACTGCGTAGCACCTTCGGCAAATGTCTTCTGCTATAGCCGCCGGGCCGACCAAAGCCTTGTGAGTGGATTTGGTAGACGGAACTGAAAGAAGCCCATCATATATGTGTGTGTGTGTGTATATATATATATATATATATATATATATATAGATAGATAGATAGATAGATAGATAGATAGA